>NW_020837946.1:18781084-18931434 GCF_003676395.1 Aethalodelphis obliquidens | reverse complement strand
TAACTAAAGATCCCTCATGCTGCAACTAAAGATCCCACATTGCTGCAACTAAAGATCCCGCATGCTGCAACTAAGACCCAGCAAGCCAAATAAATATTTCTTTTAAATTAAAAAAAAATTTTAATTAATAAAAGATTTCTAAAAAAGAAAAGATTATAAAGGAACAAAAAAAGTGGTGACAACATAATTGTGTATGTAAATAATCCAAAAGGATCTACAGACTCTTAGGATTAAGTGAATTTAGCAAGGTCACAGAATACAAAGTCAATATACTGCCCCCCAAAAATCAATTATGTGTTTCTAAATTTACAATTTTTTTAATTAATAAAGATTTTTAAAAAATAAGATTATAGATACAATAAATAGAAAATGAAATTTCAAAAATATGTTGTTTATAATAGGATAACAAATAGCTAGAAATATCAATAGATTTATCAAAAGATATGCAGAATCTTTACATTGAAAACAATGAAACATTCTTGAAAGAAAGACTGACAGGTGTGTGGTCAAATCATGTATAGTCAATTCACCAAATATTTTTCTTCCTTGTTATAGGTTAGCTTCTGTCTGTTGGAAGCAAAGGGGAAACTTGCCTATGTTCTCAGCTATTTGGAAATCTCACTGTGAAAGTTTCACAATAACTTAGTTTTATTTCTTGAAATTGTATATAAGATAACATTAGATTTGAGAAGCATTTTTAACCCTGATGAAATTTCAGGGATGACTTTATGATCTGACAATAACATAAATGAATACATTTTGAAAATTAAAAAAATTGAAATGCCTTAAATGTAAAAAAAAAAAAAAAAAGACAAAGATGAAGACATATATCGACTCCATGGATTGGAAAATAATATTGTAAGGATGACAGTTCTCTCAAATTGATCTGCTGGTGAAACTCAATTCTAAGTAAAATCCCAACAGGTTTATTTTTGTGAAAATTGACAAGCTGATTCTAAAATTTGCATGGAAATGCAAAGTGCCAAAACAGCCAAGGCAATCTTGAATAAAAATGAAATTGGAGTCCTTCCACACCCAGATATGCTCCTTTAACTTTCAACATTTTAGTACCACCTTTCTGAGATATGGCTTAAAAATAGCATACACTTGTATTTTGTGAATTTTCTGAAAGTTTTACCTCTTACACCCTTTGCATTTTTAGTTCTCACTTCTATCATCTTGTTCTCTCGTTTATTTTATACCTCCTTGTTCCCACTCCCCTTGCTGGTTTTGGTGTTTTTTTGGTTTTGTTTTGGGGTTGTTTTTTTTTTTTTTTTTGCTGGAATGGAAGAGTGGCTACATATTCTGTGGTCTTTCGAAGTTATATATCTTGGCTTTCAATTCAGCAGGGGTCTCATATTGATGATTTTTTAGATGGAATTTAATATTTTGAGTTGCCTTTTTGACCAACAAGAAGGGGGCTTTATTTCAGAAGTTTGAGTAGTTTGGTTGGATGGTCTGGGAAAGTGGTCTCTGAAACCCCAACCTGACTCCTGAGAAGCAGAGAAGTTTAGGGCATCTCCCCTGGGTGTCAGGAGGAGAGTTTAGGCTTGCCTACGTAGCAGTAAGAGAGTATACTGTTTAGATCTCCCTCTTTGCCAGCTGCCCCTTCATTTCAATTTAGGGCTTCTAGGCCTTTCCTGGGCATGGTTCCCAGAAAGTCCCTCTGCTGCTGCTACCCTGATCAGGTTTCTGGATCTGTTAATAATAGACAACAGTGGGGGAAGGGCCAGGATCATTATGGAAATAGGAGCAACTAAACCAGATGGACAGTTCCTATGCACAGGGCCCTGTCTGTCTGCTCCTGTCCTGTGTCTGAGGAGCATTCTGCAGTGAACATGTCTTCTAAGCCATTCTTTGGAGCCACATTAACCTTGTGAAGGTCTCCAAGTGCCTTTCCCCAAAATCAGAACACATGATCTGGGGTGCTTATGAGAACACTGAAACAGAATGTTTGAGATTCGAACTCTACCAGAAAACCCTGGAGGGGTGATAATACCCCTCACAGAACACCCAGAAGGGAAGGAGGTTGGGCCTCAATTAGGTGAGGCAAATAGTGACTCAGAGAGGCAAACTCTATGTAATCCTGGAATCCAGAAGGGGAGTGGGGAAGGTGAAGGGGAAGTATGGAAAAATAAGGACATGATGATGTTGGAGAAGTGGAAATGGGAGAGTAAGACGAGCATGTGACACAGGACCACTATTAAGTAAAATATGAAATCAACACAGTTTAAATCTTGATGCCTCCTAATCTTCCTGTTCTCCATGAATGGACTTCCGTCTTCTGCCTGTGCTCCCTGCATACTCCTTTTCCTTTACCAAAACCTGCTCGTAGTACAGTAAACTCAACTTAGGTCACGACTCCTCCCTCCTCCCAAAAGTAACCACTATCCTGACATTTATGGTAATCACTCAGGATTTTATTTTAATGGGACTAACGATTTAGCTATAAATAATCACTGATGGTAGACTATTAGGCAGTTGAGGGATGTTTGGAGGAGCCACAAGAGGCAGCTGGATCTCAGCACACTCAAAAATCACACCACTTCGTACAGTTAGTTCCCTCTGTGCCTATGATTAAGACACACCTCACCAGAAGACGATCCCACAGAACTCCAAGTACAGTGCTGTGCCCTATGCCCTCAGCTCCATACTGTCATCCACTGATCCAGAAAGAACCATACCCCACAGTCTTCCCAAGGCAGAGCAAAAGTAGGTCCCAGCTCACAGTACTTGGGCGAGTGTAAGGGACTGACAGTCTCTGCTGCTGACATGTGAGTCTAGGACATTGCCTAAACTTCCCTGGGCCTTAGTTTCTCACCGTGAAGTATGGGGCCATGATAAAGCCCTTTACAATCCCCTATTCCTCACCTAACTTGGTGCCCTTTCCTCAATCTTGGTTTCTGTTTCCGCTGCCTATTTATACACGCTGTAAGAAGCTCATTACCTTCCTTTTCCAGTTGGGTGTCTTTCCAGCCTTGTGCTCCTCTTTTTGCCCTTGATCCTCAGACACCATGATTCTGCTTCATTTCTACATGTACCATTATAAAAACACATATACGTCCTTGCATATTAGAGGTGCTGAACAAGTGGTTGTAGAATGAATGAATATATGAAACAAATTGTTTTCTACATTCACGTATGCATTCCTTCAATATTTATCAAGTACCTAATATATACGTAGATACCAACCTATCCCTCTACACAAATCATTCCTCTCCTCCTTTTCTCATCTTCCCCCTTTCCCATTCTATCTTTTTTCCTTTCCCTGAGCCATAGAGTTAGACTGAGTGCCCGGCAAGGCAGGATGCAGAGACACTTCTGCCAGTGGAAACAGACACCATGGAAAGGAGCCAGATGAAATAAGGGCAAAGACAGCTGTACAACACACAGAGAGAAACCAACCAGAATGAAAAGCAGTGATTCATGGAGCACTGCAACTCGGATACTCCTTGGGTTTCACTCTGAGAGCTACTGCAGGACTGAGGTCAGTGAGGGCTGGCATCAAGATGAAGGACAGACAGGCTCCTCCTCCCTGGAGATGTGATGCCCGTCAATCCCTCCCTTTAATCCTCTTCTGCGCACCCCACCCCCACTACTCCCTCACACTGACCAGTGTCCTGGGCCTTTAAGAGTTGGATGGGCTGGACTGAGGAGAGCGCTCACACCTCTCCCCACCCTACTCTTTCTATCTGACTGTAAGTCTGCCAGTGACAGCAGCAAACTGCAGCAGAAGAGAGGAGGAAGCCAGTGAGTGCAAGAGAAGCAAAGGAGAAAAGGAGCCCTCCTGGGTTTCCTCGGCCCACAGCAGAGAGCGTCACAGATCTCAGACACAGGACTTCTCTCCTGCCCACGGTAAGGGCCTGGAGGCTCAGACCAGCCTCTGCTCCAAGCTCTGGCCTGTCTGAGTCCCTAACTCTGCCCTCCACATGCTTACCCACCCTGACTAAATCATACCCTGGACTCTTTTGCCTGAACAGGCCTACAGGGCTCTGACCTCCTGGTTTTCTCTAGCTTAACCTCTTTGACTTACAGTTTTCCTGCTGGTTGTATCAGTCACCTCTTTATATGAGGACCTCTTAGCTACCCAGGCTACCACTCAGAGGTGAGCCCCACCCTAGTAAGGGAAGAGAGAGAATTGGAGCAGCCACGCTTTAGCACAAATTCAATTACAGATTGTTGAGGATTACCAAATGAGGGCTGGCCAAGACCCATGGGGAGTACAGAAACCCCTGGTAATAGGGAGAGTTGTGAGACTTCCTTGGAAAGAGCCAGGGTTTGAGTTCTATGCCTGGTTCTTAGCCTGCTCAATGACCCAGGGCAGTTTGTTGGTGTGCCAGAGTGCTGTGCTGGGAAGAGCACTTGCTTCTAGTCCTGACTCTGACGTTAACTAGCTCTGTGACTTTGGACCACAACTTCCTGATCTATGATCAGAGGGAGTGGAGGCTTCCCCAGATTTGCTTGTGTATCAGGAGTGCTTATTAAAGATAAGTATTCCTGGACCCCATCCTTGGAAATCTGGATCTGGTAGATTTGAGGTGGAGCTAAGGAATCTCTATTTTAAGACACTTTCCAGGAGATATTGATATAGCCAGGAACTGCTGGATTGATGTGTTATAAAAGAGGAGTCTTCAAGCTCTAACATTCTGAGGGCTATGACCCATTCTGTCCTCTTTATGTGAACCAGGTCTGTCATAATCCTGCTCCAAAGCAAGAGAGTAGACAGAATGATTCTCTTCCTTCCTACCCTCAGAGAGACCATAGACACCGTGAATTCCACTATTAGCCATTGGCGCCATTGGCAACTCTGCCAAAGTCCATCTCTAGGTGACATGAAGCCACCTGGCAGTTGAGGACCAAATCTTGCTCGGCAGTCCTTGGCTACTTCCCACTTTATTTTGTGTCTCTATTTTCTCATCTGTGTTATAGAGGTAATTATCCATATCCTCGAGGATCTCCACATATGTGCCTAGGAGTAAACAGTTAAGACCCAATCTCTCTTACTCTCAGTCATTATCCTCTGCTCCTTGCCTTTTGCTCTTGCTCCCACTTCCAAATCCTTTTTCCCTCTTCTCCTAACTGCACCTACATCAGTTGTGACCATCCTTCCCATCCTACCTTCAGGCACCAAAGGAAACACCAAGACCTAGAACACCTGGGTTCTAAGTCTCATTCTCTGGGCGGTTTGTTTAGTCAGTCTCCTAGGATACAGGGGAAAATGAGGCCGAGCAGAGGGACGTGATACTCAGTATCCGAACCCAAGTGTCCCCTTTCCAGGCTCTCAAACTCCTCACAGCGGAAGAGAACCAGAGCTATTGAGAATTAGAAGAGAAACAAAAGAGGAAGGAGTAATGAAGAGAAGGTATAAGGAGAAGGATGAGAAGAGGAGAGCAAAGAGAGGCTGACTTAAGTGAGCAAACAGGGAGGCAGAGAGAGGATGAGAAGAGAAGAGTGAGCTGGGGAGAAAGGAAAAGGAAGGGGTCAAGCAGAGAATGAGGAAAGGAAATATAGAAAAGAAGGGCTATTAAGTGGAATGCGGTGGGAACAGAAAATGATGGGGAGGAGAGACAAAACACTGATGTCCCTCATTCAGTCTTATCTCTGCTTTAATCTGCTTCCTAGAGAAAGCCCTTTCTAAGGGCAGAGTCCCAGTGAGACCTCTGAGGTGGTCATATAGAGACCTCAGTTCTAGTCCCAGCTCTGCCACTTAATTCATTAGGCGACTGGCAGTTCAGCTAGTCCTCTGTCCCCTTCTCTATAAAATGCAGTCCAGCTCTGACATTCTGTGGCTCCCTGAGTTGAAATTGGCCCTCTAATGGCCACATGTCACCTAGATACAGGTTTAAAATAGTGATTCAGGAGTGGGAGCAGGATTGGAAGAGCATGCCGAGCTCTGGGATTGGAAGAGTTTGACAAGAGAGGTTAAAATAATTTTCTAAGGCTGGTTTGAGAGGAGGTAGGGGTGTCCCAGCAAAATAGGGGTGTCCCAGCACTTGGGCTCTGTTCTCAGGCTTCCCATGTTTCAGGACATCATGGTGAGGCTCCCAGACACAGGCATAAGGGAAGGTAATTCTGTCTTCTTCCAGGGCCAAGGCCCACCCATCCCAGAAGTTCAGAGGAGAGATGAGGCAGGATGTTGGGAAGGGGGATTAGGCTTCAGCCCGGGTTACCTCAACCTCCCTTAGAGTCTGAGGACCTAAGACATTTAAGAAAGACCTGTTACTTTTCAGTCTTCATACAGCTTTTGTAAACCTCAGATTCCAAACTGTGCATCCCCACCCAGCAAAGCAGAGATGCTTTTCTGTCTTCTTTTCTTCCTTCTTCAATCAGAGGTTTCTTCTGGTCTCACCCAAGCTTACACATTTGGCATCAGCCAGCAAAACCTTTCCCTGACAGTTGGAACTGTCTCAGGGTTCTTGCTCTCCTGAGAGCTGCCTTGAGATATTTCTTCTGCTTAGGCTCAAACTGATTCCCTGCACATTTCTACTCCTTTGGAAAGCCTTCTCTAGGTCCTGCAGTCAGGAAAGCTGTATTCTCAGTGATCTCCACATTATTCCTGAAGACTTAGTCACCCTGGGTGACTTTATAGTCTCTTCCTACTTAAGGGAGATAGGGCACTAATATGCTGTGTGACCTCAGATAAGTCACATCATATTTCTGGACTTCTGCTTTTTCATTTGTAAAACGTAGGGAGTTGAACTGCATGATGTTTCAATGGAGTACTAACTGAATGATTGGTTTAAGGATTCTTTCAGTTTTTTAGATGTTCACCACTGTCAAAATGTTAAACTTATTAATTAAAAACCACAACATTTTTATTCAAGTGTAGATCCTTTGCTTATACAAGAGCATAGAGCTTTATGTTTCATGGGCGTGGCCAGTTTCAGCATGATTTGGTTAAGAGTCGAGTATATTTCTTCTTGAGGCAGAGCTAGAATCAAAGTGGCCACAAATCAAATCTTCTAGTTCTTTTCAAGGCAAGTTTGTTGTTAGCTATTAGGACAACCTAACCAGTCCTAAATTAGACAGCACATATTTAAAGGTAGGAACTCTTTCTTAGTAGGTAGAGAAAACTTGAAAATGCAGTTCTGAGACTATGTAACTTATCTGGTCCATTAAAACTGTGAGAATTACTTTTATGAAAAGGAGTATAAAATATACTTTATCATGTGAAGGTAGAAGTGGCTTATTTAAGTAGGTGCAGCACCAAGCGTTGTAGAAGAGACAAAAGAAATACTCTGGGGCTTCCCTGGTGGCGCAGTGGTTGAGAGCCCACCTGCCGATGCGGGGGAGACACGAGTTCGTGCCCCGGTCTGGGAAGATCCCACATGCCGCGGAGCGGCTGGGCCCATGAGCCATGGCCGCTGAGCCTGCAGGTCCGGAGCCTGTGCTCCACAACGCGAGAGGCCACAACAGTGAGAGGCCCGCGTACCGCAAAAAAAAAAAAAAAAGAAATACTCTGGCTTAGCCCTTCTGGAGATGGATGACCTATGTGGGAGCATGGGGAGGGCTTCCGGAGGAGGGAGCTGGGACGATTCCACTTGGAGAAGGGAAGGCTAGGATGCAGAGAGAGTCTAGTTTCTGAAAGGGGACAGGCAGCAAGTTGGCGATTCCTAATAATGGGGAACTGAGACGTGTGGTCAGCATTACCTCGTGGATAGCAGGATATTGGGAAGGAAGGGGTATTTGGCAGAAAGCCCTGGTGTGGCCCTGTCGGAGATGGCTGCGGGAAACAGCATAGGCTCTGGAATCAGATATATTTGGGTTTAAATTCCGAGTCCCTGTGTGACTGAGGCAAGTTTCTTAGCCTCTCTAAGCCTCAGAATCACCAAACTCAAATCAGAAGTAAAAAGAGCTACAAACTATGTAGATGAAGTAGCTGACATACAGTGTGCAGTCAAGAAACACTAGCTCCCTTCTCTTCCTCCGCTGATCTGTTATTCTAAGACCCCGAGATTAACCTAAAGCCTCTTGCTGCTGCTCCTTGCTCCTTTAGGTGACTCTGGCATCAGCTGGTGAAGCAGTGGGTGATGGCATCCCTGCTGCAAGGCCGTGAGTACCCCTGCAGGAGAAGAGGGCTTGGGGAGACAGCCCAGGGACAGGGAGGAGGCTGGACCCCTGTTCAAGAGCTCCTCCTGGGCCCTCCACCCTCCCCGCCAGCTACCCAGTCCCTGCTTCTCCTGGCTCAGGGCTGCCTGTTAATCAAGACCTGCTGCTGATGCAGAAAGGCACGCTGATGCGCAAGGTGAGGTCCAAAAGCTGGAAGAAGCTAAGATACTTCAGACTTCAGGACGATGGCATGACAGTCTGGCATGCCCGGCAGGCCGGAGGCAGGGCCAAGCCCAGCTGTGAGTGATGTGGATAGCTAGGGGCGGGCACATGGGTGGATAGAACCCTGAGGACCCAGCAGCCTGAGAGCAGGGAGAGGGACCAGTGTCCTATGACGTGCCCTTGTGCTGTCCCTTTTGTGTCTGTGTCTGAGCCTGTAAAATGGAAATTATAACAGTACTTGCCTCTTAAGTGTGTTATGAGGATCAAATTGGTTATCACATGCAAAGACCTTCGAAGAGTCCTGGCACATAATAAAGCTCAGTAAATCATAGATTATATATTATTTTACTACTATTATTATTTTTATTAGAGCTTGATCTCAGGCATCAGAATGTTTGGATTAAAGCCCTGGCTCTCCCAATTTCTAGCTGACTGGCTTTGGACAAGTTACTTAACTTAAACTAATATCAGTTTCCTCATCTATAAAATGGGGATTAAACAGTACCTGTCCAGTATGTTACAGAGGCTTAAGAAGTTAATGTATAAATCACCTAGCATGAGGTCTGAAAGCAGGATGCATTTAATAAATGTTAGTCATTATAATGAATACTTCTAAATATCATAAATGTGTCATAATAATGTGCATCCTATTGGCCAAACACTTTATGATCCCTCTAAAAATTTGATCACAGGACACATCTAAGAGAATCTACTTTAGAGACATAACCAAAGCTCATGATCCACACCAGCTCCAGCTGAAGAAGTGGGGGGGAAGGATTTCTCTGGCTCCCTCCCAGACATCTGGAAAGAGGAAGCCCTCAAACCTGGAATGGGAGAATTGAATTTGGGCACATCATGCTTTGGTGTAACTGCTTCTACCCTGCAAGTGTGTTTCCACTTGTCAGCCCCGCCAGTCCTCCTGTGATCACCATGTAAACTGGCCATGGAAGGGACCATCCCTTATTTAAGATGAGGGCACTGAGGGGTTATGTCATTTTGGCCCATGTCACGCCGCCAGCTGGTGGCTGGAAGCCAGGTCTTGCCACTCCCAGAACAGGCCCCTTGCCGTGCTGCCTATGAAAACAGCAATGACTCGTGGCATCCTGAATTCCAAGGGTCTGCATCTCCCTGTACTAAGGCTTTGGGGGTTCCAACCTGTGGAGGCTGGGGTCCCTCCTCCTGTGGCTTCAGAGAAAAGAGGGGAGTACTGGTCCTTGACCCTCAGCTGCTGCAATTTGGCGGACCCTCTTCCTCAGTGCCCGCACTTGCCTCTTCTCCGGCAGTCTCAATATCCGACGTGGACACAGTGCGTGAGGGCCACGAGTCTGAGTTGCTGCGAAACCTGGCAGAGGAGTTCCCCCTGGAGCAGGGCTTCACCATCGTCTTCCATGGCCGCCGCTCCAACTTGGACCTGGTGGCCAACAGTGTCGAGGAGGCCCAGATCTGGATGCAGGGGCTCCAGCTGTTGGTGGACTTTGTCACCAGCATGGACCAACAGGAGCGGCTGGACCAGTATCAGTAGGATGGAGTCAGAGTGGGCTCCACGGGTCACTGAAGGAGCCAGATGCTGCAGGGCTAGGGACCGGTGGGAGGGGGCACAGGTCTAGGTAAGCCCGAGGGTCCAGATGGGGTGGGCAAGGACTGCTCAGCCGAAGTGAGGCTGAGATACTGAGGGAGGAATGGAGGCTTGCGATGGCACAGGCATAGCCAGGCAGAGTTTGGGCAGGAATCAGGGCCCCCAGGATTGGGGGAAGGGACAGTGAGAGGCAAAGGACCAAACTAGGTGCTGATCCTGAGAGTTGAACAGAAGATCCCAGTGACATTAACTACAATAGGGATGGGAAGCAACTCCTTAGAGGGCTTAGTGGGGTCAACTCACTTCAACTTTCCTAGATTGTATTCACCTTCTATGCCAGTTCATTCATTCATTCACCATCTATTAAGCAGAATGTATGAGGCACTATGCCAGGCTTTAGGAATACAAAGATTAATGAGAATCAGATACTGTTTTTGTCGGTAAAGAAAATAGAATTATATAAATAATTTAAGTACCTTAGCAGTGTTATGGTACTCTAGATGATATGTGGGTGTCCAAAGGAAGGAGAAATATTTATTTCTAGCTGAGATGGTTCTGAGAAAGCTTCAGGGAGGAAGTAGCATTTGAGCTGAGCCTTGAAAATGAGTAGAATTTGAACATGAAGAGAGGAGGAGGGAAAGGTACTCCTGCCTGAGGGAACAGCATGAGTAAAGGCCCAGAGGTGGGAAACTGAAGAGCAGGAGAGAGAGTGGGACATCAGCGAGCAGGGGAGTTGCTGAGTCTGGCTGAGGTACGGGGAGGTCAGTGATGTGTTGAGAAGATGAGGTTGGGGCCAGATCATGGGGGTGAAGGAGATCTTAACTTCTATGTTAAGGAATTTGGGCTTCTTTCTGCAGGCAACAGGGAGGTCCCCGCAGGCACCTGAGCCATGCAGGGACAAGGTAGATCGGTGCTCTGGGGAGATTATTCCAGAAACTAATGTGGAAAATGAATTGGCATTGGGGAGAGACTGGCGACAAAGACAGGGGCGCAGATGTCAATGGATGAACATGCACACACATCTGCACACACAAACACACACTCAGTGCTTTTGCCTTGACTCAGACCTGGATGGCTGAGTGATTGGTTCCAGCACGGAGACAAAAACCAGGATGGTCGGATGAGTTTCGGAGAAGTCCAGCGCTTACTGCACCTGATGAATGTGGAAATGGACCAAGACCATGCCTTCCAGCTTTTCCAGGTGAGTCTTCTGGGGAAGGAATAGCAGAAGCTAGCCAAGGCCACATTCTCACTTGGCCGGAAGTCCTCTGACCCTCTCAAGGAACACTCATCTGGTTGAATCTCTCCTATGCACCCTAGCACTATGCCAGGCTCAATGGGAAGTGTGGGCAGGACATGGTTCTTAACCTTCAGTCTTGTTGGAAAGATGACTCATAAACTTATGAAAGGTAAATAACAACATGTTATTACATCAGACCTCAGGGATCTCTCTGCCCTTGGCCAGAATTTCACAAGTGCCTAGTACAGTGGAAAACTCCAACTGGTAGGTGAGTAAATAGGAGGAGGGATCTTCTGATCTTTTAGGGACATGTTGGGGTATTTAACTCTTTCTTGTTGAAAATTATCTCCAGTAGCAAATGGTATGGCTGAAATTTTGCTTTTTACTTACTGAAGTGGCTTCTTCTATGAACACTGAATGTCAGGAATTCTGTGGAAGCACATTTGGCTCCACCAGTAATATTGCCCTTACAGGGCAAGTCAAAGCCAAAAAATCTGCTGTTAATAGGGTCTGTCCACTCTCCTCTAAACCCTCTTTTGCAGAGAGCAGATGCATCCCAGTCTGGGACTCTGGAGGGAGAAGAATTTGTAGAGTTTTATAAGTCATTGACTCAGCGTCCTGAGGTGCAGGAACTGTTTGAAAAGTTTTCATCTGATGGGCAGAAGCTGACACTGCTGGAATTTGTGGATTTTCTCCAAGAGGAGCAGAAAGAAGGAGAACGGGCTTCTGACCTTGCTCTAGAACTCATCGACTGCTATGAGCCTTCAGATAGCGGTAAGAGGACAAGGGTGGAGAGGCATCAGACGTGGGGGCCGGATGGGGGACTGTGGTTAGAAAGGTGCAGAGACAAGCAGCCTTCTGCTTAACTAAGGGAAGGCTGAGTCCACCCCTATCCAGGCCCCCTGCCCAATCAGCTTCATCTCATTCAACCACTCTTTCGGAAGGAGAGAGCCATTTCCTGCCCACATAAGACAGGAGTCTCCTCTGTAGTGCTGGATTTCTCAGGAGGAAGAACATTCCATAAGTCCCCTTTCCTCCACCACGCTCATGTTTCTCATCCTTCACTTTCAGGAAGTTCTTCCTGATATCAACATTTGTCCTCAGTGGAAACGGAAAATCCTTGGTCCTCTTGCTATTTTTTAAAAAAATAATTTATTTATTTATTGGCTGCGTTGGGTCTTCGTTGCTGTGCACGGACTTTCTCTAGTTGTGGTGAGTAGGGGCTACTCTTTGTTGTGGTGCGCAGGCTTCTCATTGCGGTGGCTTCTCTTGCTGCGGAGCACAGGCTCTAGGCGCGCGGGCTTCAGTAGTTGTAGCACGCGGGCTCAGTCGTTGTGGCTCGTCGGCTGTAGAGTGCGGGCTCAGTAGTTGTGGCACGCGCACAGGCTTAGTTGCTCCGCGGCATGTGGGATCTCCCTGGACCAGGGCTCGAACCCATGTCCCCTGCATTGGCAGGCGGATTCTTAACCACTGCACCATCAGGGTAGCCCGGTCCTCTTGCTTTTGGCCTCTTCTCTAGTGCATGTGATTCCTTTTCCTCCAGCTCCCTTCACGGTTCCTGTTGGCTGTCTCTTTAAATGCTGGCTCTCTATCCTTTCCTGGGCTTTCTCCAAATTCTCCAAGTGGTTCTTGAGTCCTAAGCCCCTGAGCAGGGAAACTAGTCAGTCCCTGGCTGAGGGGGATGATGAGGTGGCCAATCATTTAGCTCTTTACAAGCACAGCTAAAATATGCCCTGTCTGCCCTCAGACCTTTCTCTTTGTCCCTTTACTAGACACCATCCTACCCTCCATTCCCTGCAGAAAGTGAAGAATTTACATTACTAATATTAAGTGACTTACAAGGCATTTTACATCTCTTACTTCTTCTAGTCCTCACTATATCCTTGTAAATCAAACCCAATAATCTTTATTGGGCCTTTGCTAAGTATCCCATAATGTGCTAATATCTCTACATGTTTTTCCCTTCAAATCCTTCCAACAACCTGAGGAAGTGGGATCTATTATTGTCAGTTGTACAAAAGAGGAAAACTGAGGTTAAGAAAAGTTAAATGACTTGCTCAGAGTCAACAGCTAATGAAAGGAGGAACTGGGATTCAAACCCAGGTCATCTGACTCTTACCTGGTGCCTCTCTTGAAAACAAGGATTAGAGATGGGAGGAATGTGAGCTGGACAGGTGACCCAGGTTTCCTAGGTCTCAACTCCCACTCCCTTTCATTCATTCATTCACTCACTACTTCAGCAAATGCTCACTGAGTACTTGTAACGTGCCAGGACCTATGGTAGGCACCAGAAATACAGTAGTAGGTCAGACAAGTACAGTGCCCTCATGAAATGCAGAGTCAAACAGAAAGCGTTGGAATCGCTGATTCCAGATTCATGTGGGTGCTCAGAGAAGGAAGGGGCTGTAAAGCAATCATTTCAGGAAACTAAATAGAAGAGGAAGTTGGTGGGCTAAGAAATAGGATCCTCTATTTTCGGTTCAGGATCCGGTATACATCATTACATTTATTCTACCTCCCACCACTTTTGGTGTTCCTTCCCCTTGCACTTGACTATCAGATACTACACTCTGGCTGCAGAGTGTGGTATCAGTCAGGAGACGGGGGCTCAAGTCCCCACTATGCTTCTTAGTAACTGAGTAACTCTGGGCAAGAGTCACTTAACCTATTGGAGACTCAGTTTTCTCATTTGTAAAATAATTGGTGATCAAATGAAATAATGTACATGGGGACTTCCCTGGTGGTGTAGTGGCTGGGAATCCGCCTGCCAATGCGGGGGACGAGGGTTCGACCCCTGGTCTGGGAGGATCTCACATGCCGCAGAGCAGCTAGGCCAGTGCGGCACAACTACTGAGCCTGCGCTCTAGAGCCCGTGCTCTGTAGCAAGAGAGGCTACTGCAATGAGAGGCCTGCACACCGCAGCGAGGAGTGGCCCCAGCTCGCCGCAACTGGAGAAAGCCCATGTGCAGCAACAAAGACCCAACGCAGCCAAAAATAAATAAATTTATAAAAAAAAATAATGTACATGAAAACTACCTAGTAACTATGGACTTACCCTAGCGATTTGAGTTATTACAGTCAAGAATGAAACTTTGTGCCCAACTTCTTGCCGTTTTCCACCATCCTCAGGCCTTGTCAAACCTGGAGTGAGGAAGCTGGGCATGAGAGTCAAGCTGTTCTGTCTCCCCTGCAACAATGTTACCCTCAGTGAGACTGTACAATCCAGTGGTATAGAGCGTGGCTCTGACACCTGGCTGCCTGGGTTCAAATCCCAGCTCCTTCACTTATTAGTTATTAGTTATGTGACCCTGGGATAAGTTACCTAACCTCTCAGGGCAGATCATGTTACATCCACCTGCTCATGTTGGTGAGAGCATTAAGAGAGATGCTGCATGTAACGTCCTTGGCACAGAGCAAGTGCTCAAGAACTGTTAGCCATCATTGTTGTTATTATATGAAGCCTGTGCTGAGGGGGTGAGGGCTCTGGAAGGAGCAACAGGGCCCTGCCCTCAGAGTGTAGTCCAAGTGGATGTTGGACAAACACTCCTCAAAGCACCGTATGGGAACTGACGATAGGAAGAAACCCTCAGGCCATAGCTGGCAGCAGCTACACAGCCCAGGGAATAAAACACAGGTACCTTGGTCTTGTCACTAACAAGTCTTTGACTTTGATCCTCTCTGAGCCTCAGTTTCCCCATTTATGAAATTAGCCCTTTGGACTGAATACTTCGCTGTCCATTATGGTAACCAAGAGCTCCATGTGACTATTTAATTTGCAGTTGGCCCTCTGTATCCACAGATTCCACATTTGTGGATACGGAGGGTCGACTGCACCATGCCATTTTATGTAAGGCGCTTGAGCATCCACGGATTTTGGTATCTGCTGTGGGGAAGGGGGAGGTCTTGCAGCCAATCCCCTGTGCATACTGAGGGATGACTGTAACTAAAATCAAAATTTTAACTCAGTTCCTCAGTCGCACAGCTACATTTCAAATACTCGGTAGCTTTATGTATTTAGAGGCTATCGTATCGGGCCGTGCAGAATAGAACATTTCCATCATCGTAGAAAGTTCTATTGGACAGCACTGGACTAGAATGATCTTAATGATTCCCCTTGTAGATTTAATGTTCTCTGAGGGTGGGGGTGATTGAAATGACAGACACTGGATGGGGCAAGTTTGGGATCTGGAGGCTGGGAGTGGACACCATTGGAAAGGCCAGGCCCTGGAGAGGGCTGGGGTGGAGAACCGCCTGTAGGTGTGCTGGGTGCTGTCACCAGAACTTCTCACTCTAGCTACTCCACACCCTAGGCAAACGGCGGCATGTGCTGAGCATGGATGGCTTCCTCAGCTACCTCTACTCAAAGGACGGAGACATCTTCAATCCGACCTGCCTCCCCATCTACCAGGATATGACTCAGCCCCTGAACCAGTACTACATCAGCAGTTCCCACAACACCTACCTAGTGGGAGACCAGCTTTGTGGCCAGAGCAGCGTGGAGGGATACATACGGTGCAGTGGGGCCGAGGGGTGAAAGGGTCCAGCTCATGAGAAAGGAACATCTGTGGGAAGTTGGGGGTTGCTGTCAGGCGATAACAGGGATTGAAACGTTGTGGGGGGCTTTGGGGCTGAGGATCCCTGGATACCTGAGAGACATGGAGGAGCTACTGAAGACTGGCAGGAGAGTGGTATGGAAACCCTGTGGGTAAATGGAGCTTCTCTCTCTCTCACAGGCTATGAAACTCTCTTGGAACTCAGAGGTCCTGACAGATTTATTGTGAACAAATAAATAAACTAAATGTTAAATGGGAGGCAGTAGAGAAGAGGAGTTAAAAACATAGGTTCTGGAGTCAGACGATTTGAGATCAAATACTAGCTCCCTCACTTGGGACTATAGGGCTAAATATTTAACCTCTCTATGCCTCAGTTTCCCTATCTGAGAAACAGAGATGATTACAATGCCTATTCTGTCTGGGTTGTTGTGAAGATGAAATGAGGTAATCCATGTGTCAATAGCTAATAAATGGTATCTGCTTTTAATCGTGGATTAGAGCAAATAGTCAAGATATCCTTGTAGTGCCAGCAACTGAACTAGTAGCTTCAAGGGATACATGATGAGTGGAACTTCCCCAGGAAGTCTAGTAGAGGAAATAACTGTAAATTTACTGAGAGTTTGAATAACTCGGTGTTGTATAACGATTTACAAGCAGAACACCCCAAGGCAGGATGTGATGGCTCGCTAAGGGAGGATTGTGAGTTGGTCTGGGTGGGGGTGGGTGGAGATCAGTGTGAGCTGCAGCCCTGTCCCAGTAGACAGAGAAGGGTCCGTGGAGATGTAGCTTGGTGGAGTCTTGATGGGTAAGTGCCGGTAAGCACTGTTTTCTTCAGGGTGGGGAGAGAGGGTCCCTAGGTGGAAGATCAGACCTTGACCCCTCCTGTCCCTGGGGGGTGGGGTTCTTGCAGGGCCCTGAAGCGAGGATGCCGCTGCGTGGAGGTGGATATATGGGATGGACCTAGCGGGGAACCTATTGTTTACCACGGACACACACTGACCTCTCGCATCCCGTTCAAAGATGTTGTGGCCGCCATTGGACAGTATGCCTTCC
This sequence comes from Aethalodelphis obliquidens, assembly GCF_003676395.1. Lineage (NCBI taxonomy): Eukaryota > Metazoa > Chordata > Mammalia > Artiodactyla > Delphinidae > Aethalodelphis > Aethalodelphis obliquidens. Next base: position 18,914,741 of record NW_020837946.1, on the reverse strand, counting down.
AGGTAGGAGCCTCAGGATGGAAATACTGATGAGGCAAGAGGATCTGAAGGAAGAGGCTCTGGGTCTGGGGAGGGTGGAGGGATGCAGGGGAGGTTACGTCAAATGGCATATGTGTAAAAGAGATTTTAACTGTGAAGCATCAGGCAAATATTAAGGGATTATTATGAATAAGTGTTAGATGTGTTACTAGTAGTCATAGAGCTAATTGCTAGAGATTAGTAATTATTACCTCTAACAACTTCTGTCACCCATCTGGGAGAGGGTGGATGAGGAAACAGAGAAAGTGGTGGGTAGAGCTGGGAGACAATAGCAATCTGGAGATGAAAGCCTGAGAGTGTAACATGAACAAATAACTGGGGGAATGTCCTGGCTTTCCCACTCTGAGCCTGAAAACGCAAAGGTCCCAGAGGGACCTGGGTCAGACCTGGCACAGATCTGAGATTTGGGGTCCCAAGAGTGACTTTTAGATGTGGGGTGCCCAGACCCAGGAAGATCTCCTTGAGACCTGGCATGGGGTTGGAGGACCTTGGCAATCAGGGTACTCAGTTGAGTTAGTAACTAGGGGGGCCTGGAGAAGCAAGGAGGTTATAGGCCTCAGAACTCTGGCTCCAGTGTGCCCTCCCCTCCCCATCAGACATCAGACTATCCAGTCATCTTGTCCCTGGAGAACCACTGCAGCTGGGAACAGCAGGAGATCATAGCACGCCATCTGACAGAGATCCTGGGAAATCAGCTACTGAGCACCACCTTGGATGGGCAGCTTCCCACTCAGCTGCCCTCCCCTGAGGTAGGACCATGCTCCCCCAGCCCAGGCTCTGCCATGGCTTCCCTATTGCCCCACCTTGGCTCCTTCTTCCATGCCCATCTTGTTCCCTTCTTCTCACCCTCAGATGGACCATCTTACTCTTTAATATCCTTGGAGAGAACTTCAATTTTTTAAAAATCTGATTCAGGGAATTCCCTGGTGGCCTAGTGGTTAGGATTCCGGACTTTCACTGCCGTGGCCCGGGTTTAGTCCCTGGATGGGGAACTGAGATCCTACAAGCCGTGTGGCGCAACCAAAAAAAAAAAAAATCTAATTTAACATAGAATTCTAGGTAAAGTTCTCTAAATTTAAAGACATTTATTTACTTTATTTTTTAATGGAAAATCTTTTTTTCTTGATAGTTCATAATTATAGCCTAGCCCCCCCACCATAATCTCAGCCTCTCCCATAACGGCTGCCAAAAGATTTTCTAAATGCTTATATAGACATGTATGTGTATATATGGTCACATTTAAAAAACGTGAATGGGATCATCCTTTCCTCCCCTTTTATAGCTCACATATAATATCAATATCTATCATGAATGTCTTTTCATATATATGTTTTTTTTTTTGCCGTACGCGGGCCTCTCACTGTTGTGGCCTCTCCCGTTGCGGAGCACAGGCTCTGGACGTGCAGGCTCAGCAGCCATGGTTCACGGGCCTAGCCGCTCCGCGGCATGTGGGATCTTCCTGGACCGGGGCACGAACCCGTGTCCCCTGCATCGGCAGGCGGACTCTCAACCACTGTGCCACCAGGGAAGCCCAGGGTTTATAATTTTTATTGATATATAACAAATTTTTAAATGTTAAAGATAATGTTTTGGAAATTTTTTTTTTTTTGCAGTCTATTTTCCTTTTCTTTTCTGGCCGTGCTGCACGGCTTGCAGGATCTTAGTTCCCAGACCAGGGAATGAACCCCGGCCACGGCAGTGAAAGTGCGGAGTCCTAACCAATGGACCGCCAGGGAACTGCCCTTGCAGTCTACTTTTTCTTTTTGTCATTATAACATCTTCAGAGATTTTTAATCTTTATGTAGTCAAATCTGCCAATTATTTTTATGTCTTGTGAGTTTTCATCGCATGTTTTTATTTATTTATTTATTTATTATTTATTTGCGGGGGGTACGCGGGCCTCTCACTGTTGTGGCCTCTCCCGTTGCGGAGCACAGACTCCGGACACACAGGCTCAGCAGCCACGGCTCACGGGCCCAGCCGCTCTGCGGCATGTGGGATCTTCCCGGACCGGGGCACGAACCCATGTCCCCTGCATCGGCAGGCGGACTCTCAACCACTGCGCCACCAAGGAAGCCGCATCTCATGTTTTTAAAGGCTTTACCACCTTAAGGTTATTCAGAAAGATTCTGTATTTTCTTCTAATACTCTTATGTTCTTTATATTTACATGTAAATCTTTAATCTGTGAGGAATCTTCATGTGTCAAATGTGAGGTAGGGGTCTGCATGTATTTTTTTCCTTATGGATAGAGATGTTACAGGTTCGCTTAATAGGAAATCCCTGTTGTATGTATCAAGAAGCCTTCCTGTGGGAACTTCTGACCACTCACTCACTTCCTGTGCCTTTGAGAGCAGTGGGACCTGCATGATCCCCAGGAGGGTTCCAGACGAGATAGGTAGACAGGCCCCCTCATTTTTGTCCCCTAGGAGCTTCGGAGGAAGATCCTTGTGAAGGGAAAGAAGTTAAAAACGCTTGAGGAGGATCTTGAGGAAGAGGAGGAGGAGCCAGAGTCTGAACTGGAGGAGGCTGAGCTGCAGCTGGAGGCCCAGATGGAGTCTGAGCCCCAGGAGTTGAGCCCTCGCAGTAAGGACAAAAAGAAGGTAGGCCAGGAGAGTGGTCTTTCTGCTCTGGCATTTGATCAGGGGGTACCACTAGCTGAGAGCCCGCATGTGAAGAGACTGGAGCCAGGCAGGGTGGAGGGCCAAGGAGCAAAATGCTCCTTGCCTCCAATGAAAGAGGCATAAGAATGCGTACATAGCATCACTATATAGATTGCCATATATAGGTACATTGCAGTGGCTTTCCAACTTCTTTGGGCCGTGAAATCTTTTTTTTTTAATGAAATCTTATATGGAAGCTCAGTATACAAAATAGATAAATGCAGAGCCCTCCTGGTTGAAGCACCCCTTTGGCTCTCTCCTGGGTCTCCCAGGTGACTTCTGAGACATCTTTGTGCTACTTCCCAGTCTCCTTGAAGGCTAGTTCGAAAACCACTGATGGGTACATGCGTGCATGCGTGCGTGTGTGTGTTATATTGGGTAAGTAGGGCTTACTAGAATGACTGCTGTGACCTCAACTAAAGTCGGCTTAGTTAGAGAAAGCTTCTTGGAAAAGGTGAGTCTGAAGAGGGATCAGAAATAGCCAGAGGAGGAGCAGGAAGAGGTGGGGAAGGGGCACCACTGGTGGGACCACCGAGATCCTGCTCTGAAGTCCGCATTTCTCTCTTCTGTGCATTTGCTTGGCTCAGATGACTTCTAGCTTATACTGTTCTCTCTGGAGCTGTGTTGTCTAACCTGCTGCCATGCCCAGGGATGGAAATGGGAATTCAGGAGAAAAATCTATAGATACTACTCTGGGACTCTCACATCCTTCCAGGTGTGATTTCCATGACCATCTGCATACCTTGACGTATCTGTCTGGGCTCATGTGCATTTTTTTTTTTTTTTTTGTGCTACGCGGGCCTCTCACTGTTGTGGCCTCTCCCGTTGCGGAGCACAGGCTACGGACGCGCAGGCTCAGCGGCCATGGCTCACGGGCCCAGCCGCTCCGCGGCATGTGGGATCTTCCCAGACTGGGCCACAAACCCGCGTCCCCTGCATCGGCAGGCGGACTCTCAACCACTACGCCACCAGGGAAGCCCTCGTGTGCATTTTGATAAAAAATTATTTATTTGTTTTAAAAGATGAGAGGTAGGGAGTATGACATCTGTTTAATAATAATAATAATAAATTAAAAACCTGTTACTTACAAAGTAATCCTTCAAGCCCAGAGGCTGAAACTGATCCCATCAGTATACACAGACTGCCTTTATTGCCATTCCCATCCTCAGGTTGTGATGTGCCCACTGTTGTGTCCGCCTATGTGTTGTAAGATTATGTCCCAGGCTCCTATTTCCAAGCCTGGGTTGCTTCTCTTTCCAAAGCAGGTGAGGCAGGAGGGAGAATACAGTGGGGAGGCAGTGGGCAGAGCCTTATGTTGGGTGGAGAAGTTCAGATCTTGGCCATTGGCTTCTTCCCTCTCAGATTGCTAATGGTTCAATTCCATCTTCCTCTCTACTTTCTCCTTTTCCAGAAATCCAAGCCCATCTTATGTCCATCCCTCTCTGCCCTGGTTGTCTACTTGAAGGCTGTCACATTCTACAGCTTCACTCATTCGAGGGAGCACTACCGCTTCTATGAAACATCATCTTTCTCTGAAGCCAAGGCCAAGAGCCTCATCAAGGAGGCTGGTCAGGACCAAAAGGGAGGGACACGGAAGGAACTGGGATGGGTTAGAGTCAGGTCTGATGGGCAGGCAGATGAGTCCCAAGAGGATGAGGGAGCTAAGGAGGGATGGTGGAGCCAAGGAACTCCTCAGACCAGGTACGGGGATGGGAGTATTAACAGTGGGCTCAAGGCTCTAGGAGTAAGACAGGTGTGGCAGATGGTCTGCATGGAAGAGAGATAGGCATAGCCTTAGGAGATGCTGCAAAGAATGAATTGGGTGGGCAGGGTCCTTGAGACCAGGGAAGTGGGAGGATCCACCCCACCCACTACCATCTCCCTACCCACACCCTCTTTGCAGGCAATGAGTTTGTGCTGCACAATACCTGGCAGTTAAGCCGTGTATATCCCAGTGGCCTGAGGACAGATTCATCCAACTACAACCCCCAGGAGTTCTGGAATGCAGGCTGCCAGATGGGTGAGGGGGCAGTAGGGACAGGGAAGAGCGAGTGGAAGAGCTACGGGTGGGAAGTAAGTCCCTGGGTGGCAACGGGGCCAGGGAGTGCTCCGAGAGGAGGGCTAGGCTGAGAAAGATGCTCTCCATCGTGTTTCCTGCAGCCCTTTTACACCCAATATGTCTGTCTAGCTCCATGAAAGATGGGCTGGATGGCCCCCACGGTGAATCTTTCCTTTTCTCCCCGGGCCCTCAGTGGCTCTGAATATGCAGACTGCGGGGCTTGAGATGGACCTGTGTGATGGGCTCTTCCGTCAGAATGCTGGCTCCGGCTACGTGCTGAAGCCAGACTTCCTGCGTGACGCCCAGAGTTCCTTCCACCCTGAGAGGCCCATCAGTCCGTTCAAAGCCCAGACCCTCCTAATCCAGGTATAATGGAAAGAGAAACCATTGGGAAGAAACTGGGATCACTGGGATAGAAGCCAGGGAGGGTGGTGGGTGGAAGGGGTGAGGGGTGGGTGGCTAGGACTGACAGGAGTGTAATGGGGGAAAAGTTCCTCATGAGGCAGCATGGACTTTGGAGCCAGTTGCCTAGGTTCAAACCCATTTACTAGTTGTGTAACGTTAGGCAAACTCCTTAACCTTAGTCTACTCACCTGCAAAATTGGGGTAACAATACTGCCTACCTCTCAGGGCTGTTGTGATTAGTTAATCTGAAGTGCTTACAACAGTGCCTAGGGCATAGTAAGCGCTATAGAAGGGCTGCTGTCATAAAATACCTACTTTCAAACCTTGCTAAATTTCTACTGGGATGCATTTTAAATAGCAGGTGAGGTACTAGAATATATTACCCATGAGAATTAGCTTTGCAAACCCCAAAGCTATAGTGCAAGGTCCTGTGTCTCCCCCGCAAGGGTGTGAGAGCTGGACGGGGGCTGGGCTGAGCAGGAACTAGTGAGGTTCCAGAGCTCTGGTTGCAGGTAATCAGTGGGCAGCAACTCCCCAAAGTGGACAAGACCAAAGAGGAGTCCATTGTGGATCCACTGGTAAGAGTGGAGATCTTTGGCGTCCGCCAAGACACAACCCGGCAAGAGACCAGCTACGTGGAGAACAATGGTGAGACTGGGCAGTGCTGGGGGAAAGTGGGCGGAGCATGGCTGTTGTTTTCCTACCATCCAGCCCTCCATTAAGCACAGTCCATCACCCCTCCCGCCACCTTCATGGGAGGCAGTGTGGAACCGGACAAAGAATAAGGACTTGGACATCTTGGGTCTGAAGCCAGGCCTCTCACTTACAAGCTCCAGTGACTAAGCAAACTGCTTACCCACTCAATCTCCTCACTTGTAAAATGCTATGAAAATTAAGCGAGAGAACACGGGGAAAGCAACCCAACATGGTCAACAATGTCTGTTCCTTCATTTCTTCCCTCACTTACCCTCCCCCACTCAGGTTTTAATCCATACTGGGGGCAGACACTGTGCTTCCGGGTCCTGGTACCTGAACTGGCCCTGCTGCGTTTTGTGGTAAAAGACTATGACTGGAAATCCCGAAACGATTTCATTGGTCAGTACACCCTGCCTTGGAACTGCATGCAACAAGGTGAGCCAGTCCTCCCACCCCTGGCCCGCACCCCAGCTCTGGGCTGCCTTCCTAATACCGTCCCCCGCCCCCCTTTCCAGGTTACCGCCATATACACTTGCTCTCCAAGGATGGCATCAGCCTCCACCCAGCCTCCATCTTCGTGCACATCTGCACCCGGGAAGGGCTAGAGGGGGTTGAATCTTAAGGTGGGCACTTCACGGGAAGAGTGGGTACATCGGCTTTAGACGGTAAGAAAAGCCTGGAAGGATGCTCCAGAAAGCAAACAGAGGTGGTGAAAACCAAGCTTTGGACTGTGCATTCCTAGGCACAAAATTACTTCATCCTTCCTGACAAGCAAATCTAGGACCTGATTTTTCACTTTCTTTCTTTTCCCTTTCTTCGTTTTCACCAGCCTTTGGTATCATTCCTGTCCTTACCCTCTGCACACTCTACACTGGAATTCCTTCCTTCCTTCCTCTTGCTATAGGTTCAATACCATACCCAGATCTAGGACTACACTTTCACACCAACTCTGGCTCAAAGGCAGATTGCAACTAGAAATCCAGAGAAGGGCTTGGGGCAGACAAACCCTCAGAGGCACTATCTCCTCCACCTCTAACTTCCTCAAAGTCCAGAGCCAAGGGAAGGACAAATCAAGCCCCAAGGCTCCCCAGGCAAAGGCTGGGGAAGGAGATCTGACCCCAAGACTGTATTACGACTGTCAAGAGAACACTACACAGCCCTCAGAGTCTCCACTGGACTGCTGCTCCCTAGCCCCTCTGGTATAAATAGAGCTTCTCTCTCAATTTGGCTTGAGTACAGTCTCTCATTGTTGGGCAAGAAGGGGAGATATGAGGGTTGGGGGACATTTGGGATAGGGAAAAGGTGGAAAAATAGGGTTTCCAGGGCCCCCCCTGCACTTACTGCAAGTATGGCTTCTAAGGGACACGGCAAAACGAGGAGACAAAGAGTTATGTGATCCCAGCCCTCCTAAAGAGTATGCCTGGAATAGTCCGGGTTTATGTCTGGTGTCTCAGCATAATTATTAATAGTACCCTCTTCAATTTTCCCAGTGTGTCCCAGTTTAGATGATTAATTATACAGTCACTGTGAGGCACTGACAGAATCCTGGGTTAGAGATTTACCTTCCCAGTTGTCTGTCTTTCACCCTATCCTTGTGCTTTAACTCTAGTGCAGCAGCTGAGCCAGTCAGGATGGTGCCGAATTAAAGCTGCTTCCACGAGGAGGCTTAGTGGGTGGCAATCCTCCCTCTACAGGTAGACAAAGGGACTCAGAAATAGGGAGCAGGGCAAGGGCTGATTCAGGCTTGAGAACAGAGAGAAGGCAGGCCTGGGCGTTTCAGAATCAATCACTCAGTGAAGATGGAAGGAGACAAAGGAGAGACAGAGGCCTGAGAGGGGACAGGGCAGACTGAGATGACAGCCTGGCAGTGTTAGGTCAGGGACTTGGACGAGTCTATATAAGCTACTAATCATTTAACCATGCTTTATAGAGCAGTGGGCACAACAGCACATGCAGTTAGATACAACTGTTCTGAGGATGCTGAAAGAAAATAGGACTTGACGTAGTAAGAAGGAAAGAGAAGATGAAATGGGTAAACCACGACCTTATAGCCAGGGACTCTGGTGGAGTGATGGTGAAGAGATTAGGAACTCACGGGTTAAAAACACAATGTGCCTCAACAGAAGTCAATCTGTGGTCCAGGTCTTTCTTTTATATCAACTTCCAAGTACTACAGCCAGAGTCCCAGGAGGGTTCCAGCCTCTCTGACACCCTGAAGCCAAGCCTTTCCTCTGGCCCTGAGCTCCTCAGGCTAGCTCTGGGTCCAGTCTGCACACCTGGGCCCACACCCTCTTCTTGTCGGGAGGTGGGGGAGGCCCTCAGCCCTCAGGTCCAGTGGGGGGAGCAGCAGGAGCAGGGGGGCCGGGATCCTCCAACTGCACGTCATGTAGGTGCACCGTGGGCGTGGTGGGGTCCTTGCCCACGCCTTGGTTTGGGTCAGCCTGGTCAGGGTGGTGCCTGCGCACATGCTTGACCACCTGAAATTTCTGCTTGGCCTTGTAGCTGCAGAGACGGCAGAAGAAAGGGTGGCGGTCAGTGTGGGTGAGGGCGTGATGGCGCAGGCCAGCGGCCCAGCGGAAAGCACGGTGGCACACGTTGCACACGTAGGGCTTGGCCTCGCTGTGCTTGCGGAGGTGGGTGCGCAGCAGGAAGCGTGTCTTGAAGGCCTTGCCGCACTGCTCACACATGAAGGCCCGTGCTTCCCGGTGCCGCGTCTCCTGGTGCACGCGCAGTGCGTCGGCCCTGTTCGTGCAGTACTCACACTCGGGACACTGGTATGGCTTCAGTCCTGTAGGACAGGGCAAGGACAGGGAACACATCACCACTGAAGGAGGTGGAACAAGGATCAGTGGACCAGAGGAGTCACTGTGATCCTGGGACATAAGGAACACAAGCAGCAACCTAAGGACCATGTCTTTGGAATGTTCCAATCCTGTCTGACATTGGTGTGTCCTATTCCCAACATAGCCCCTTGTTTACAGTGGGTGCTCGATGGATGCCGGTAACTAACTGGACCTCTAAGTAGCCAACTGACAGCAATAAATACTCAAATATGACAGGGTTTCTACATGGGGAACTCCAACCCCTTTTTGGTCATGGAGTACTCATGGAATTGGGAATCCATTGAAATGGATCCCTTGTTCAACACAAGAAGTAAAAGAAAATGCTTAAGAGGGAAGCGGGAGAGGCAAAAGAAGGGGTAGAGGCAGAGGGCCTTGAAATGCATCTGGTTAATTCCTTTACTTGGGGGGGGGGCATATGCAGCAATCACAGGCACACCATCATTAACCCTTCTCTGAGAACCTGTGGTTCATGGACTTTACCCAGGAGAAAAAAAAAGGACAAGTTAAAACAGGTGAGGGGGGCTTCCCTGGTGGCGCAGTGGTTGAGAATCTCCCTGCTAATGCAGGGGACAGGGGTTCGAGCCCTGGTCTGGGTGGATCCCACATGCCGCAGAGCAACTAGGCCCGTGAGCCACAACTACTGAGCCTGCACATCTGGAACCTGTGCTCCCCAACAAGAGAGGCCGCGATAGTAAGAGGCCCGCGCACCGCAACGAAGAGTGGCCCCCGCTTGCCACAACTAGAGAAAGCCCTTGCACAGAAATGAAGACCCAACACAGCAAAAATAAATTAATTAATTAATAAACTCCTACCCCCAACATCTTCTTAAAAAAAAAAAAAGCCCACAGTCATCTTGATAATACTGTATGGGGCCTCTGATTCTTTCATTCTTTAAAAAAAACAAAACAAAACAAAACAAAACAAAAACAGGTGAGAGACTTCCCTGGTGGCGCAGTGGTTAAAAATCCAGGGGGGACACAGGTTCAAGCAATGCAATGCAGGGGACACAGGTTCAAGCCCTGGTCCGGGAAGATCCCACATGCCGTGGAGCAACTAAGCCCACGCGCCACAACTACTGAGCCTGCGCTCTGGAGCCCATAAGCCACAACTTCTGAGCCCACGCCTAGAGCCCATGCTCCGCAAGACGAGAAGCCACCACAATGAGAAGCCCTCGCACCGCAACGAAGAGTAGCCGCTGCTCGCTGCAACTAGAGAAAGCCTGTGCGCAGCAATAAAGACCCAACTCAGCCAAAATAAATAAATAAATAAATAAATAAACAAATAACAGCTGAACCCTCTACTTTCTCCTCCTCACTCATGATAGTTCCATCCTGTCTCTGTAGGGACCAGGCAGACCCGCTCAGTCACTCATGTTTGAGTTGGAGGTCCTCAACCGGAGGTGGGTGACCTTGTGCCATAATACCCCGGGAAGCTTTCGCAAAGTACACATGTCCAGACTCTCAGGTTCACCTCTCTCCTGATTCTGATAGGCTTTCAGTGGGTTGGGAAGCTATTCTGGCTTTTCAGTCTACCTACTACCCTTGATGTGAAAACAGCTGTGCACCCCAAATCTGAGTAAGGACATACACCACCTCAGGGAGGCTGGGTGTGCTAGGGCACAGGGGAACCCCTCAGGCCTGTCAAAACCATGCAGACTCACCTGTGTGCTTGGTCATGTGGTACTTGAGCTGGTTGACCCACTTGCACTTGTAGCCACAGTCAGGGCACAGATACTTCCGCTCCTCCTTGTGAATCCGCATATGGTACTGGAGGAGGGAAGAGCAAAGAGCACACCCAGAAAATGTGTACCCTTTGGTACTCACTGGATGTGGAAATAGAGCAAGCAGGCAGAGAAACTGTTGGCAGATAATCCTGTTCCCTGCACCAATCCTACCCATTCTCCCCCACTGCCAATCAGGTCTCCAAGGCCAGTCACTCTGACGCAACCCGAACCCATTCGGCCGACCCCAGGTCTGCCCTATCTCACCTCTGCCACTTATCAGCTGTGTCTTTGGGCAACCTTACCCCTAATTCTCAGTTTATTAATCTGGAAAATAGGAAACAGTAAAAGTATATCTCATATTTTTGAAAGGATTAAAATTAGTGTCCCACACAGTGTAAGTACTCAGTAAATGTCAGCTGTTATCTAGGTTATCTACAACCTATTACACGCCTTTATCACATGCCAAGCATGTATTATGGAATTTTATCTCTGTAGCAACCCTATGAAGTATTATCCCCTCTTCACAGATGAGGAATCTGAGGTTTGGAGAAGTTAAGGGACTTGACCAAAGTCACAGAGCTAATTTTCAGAAGAGTCAGGATTAAAGAACCCAGGTAGTTTAACTCCGCAACCTGCATTCCTTCCATTCCCAGACCCCCTAGCCCCTGACCTTACCTTGAGGCGAGAGGGGTCAGCACAGGCATAGGGACAGAGGTGACAGTGGTAGGGCTTTTCCCCAGTGTGGACGCGGCTGTGCCAGGTGATCTTTTGCCGGTTCTTGGTGCTGTAAGCACAGTCAGTGCACTTGTAGAGCCGGGTGCCCCCGTGCCCTTTCACGTGGTGATCTAGCACCAGCTGATGGCGGCACGCAAAGTCACAAAAAGGGCAGCGCAGAGGGGGCTGGCCAGCATCCCCAGCTGAGGATGCCGCTGCTGAAGTCTCCTCGTGCTGTTCCAAGTAGTGCTTCACCAGGCCCACCCGTTCCCGGGCAGCAAAGTCACAGAGCTGGCAGCGGTGGCTGAAATGCTGCTGCCTTCGGTGCTCGTCCAATGCCGGCCGGCTGGGGAAGGCCTCCTGACAGGCCCCACATTCGAGCCGTGGGTGCTGTTTCCGGGTGTGCCCTCGCAGGCTGGCAGGGCTGGGGCACAATAGCCCACAGCGGGAGCAGTGCAGGGGGCCCTCAGTGGCCTCCGTGGGAGAGCCAGGGACAGGGGGCGTAGGCTCGGGATGCCGGCGCAGAGCATGCTGTTTGAGTGCTGTCTCGGAGCTGAACTGGGCCTCACACTGAGGGCAGGCAAAGGCTGGGGTGCCCTGGTGGCAACTGTTAACGTGGCGAGTGATGTCATGGCGAAGGTAGCCACTATAGTCACAGAGTGGACAGAAGTGGGTAGGTGTTTTGTCGTGTACCCTCAACCGGTGCAAGCGCAGTTTTGAGTTGGTACCAAATGTCTGGGGACAGGAGCTGCAGGGGATGCGGCCAACACCTGTGTGTCGGGACTGGTGAGCCTCTAACCGGTACCGTCTGGTGGTGGAAAAGTCACAGAAAGGGCACTGATGTGGCTTCACCCCCTCATGCTTCAGCCGCCGGTGCTGCTGTAGGCACCGGCTCTGTTTACAGGTGAAGCCGCAGTCCCCACATTGAAGAGGGGGCCGGGGGCCATGGGCTGCGGCAGGGTGCCTCCGCTTCTGGTGGAGCCTCAGGGCAGCAGCAGCAGGAGCGGTGAATGGGCAGAGGCCACAGCGCAGCTCTCCAGACTGCTCAAGGGGGCAGCCCCGGGCCTGGTGAGTCCTCAGGGCCCGCTCCTGCTGGCAGCTGAAGGGACACGTGGGGCAGGAGAAGCGAGCCCCCTTCCGCTTTGGAACCAGAGCTGCATTCCCATCACCAGGGCTGCGCTCTGCACTCCCACTGCTCAGGGGAGCAGAGTCCCTGCTGCTCAGCAGGGACACAACAGGCTGGGTCTGGGAGGCGCCTCGCTTTCCTCCCCCGCCACGTCCGCCCCGGCAGCCTTCAGCCACGTGAGAGGTAATGGAGGAAAGCCGAGAGCAAAGGAACATGCATGAGTTGCAGTGAAACTTGCCCTGCTCAAAGTGGAACTTCTCAGGGGCCTCTGTGGGCGAGGAGTCTTCTGCAGGAGGGACTGTGGAGCCGGAGAGTGTGGCAACAGGCTCCTCTATGTTTTCTGGCTCCCCAGGAAGCTTGGAAGGAGCATCTTTTGGGAGCATGATCTCTACTTCTAATGGTGCAGGTGGGGGCTTCCCACCTGCTGCATCCTCTGAGGCCGGTGTGCCCGGGGGCCGAGGATGCAGAGGGATGGGTGGATCTGGTCTGGGCAAGCCCTTGTTCTTTCTGAGGAGGACAGGGCACCTCTTCAGCAGATGGGTGCTGAGGCCACGCTGTTGCTTGAAGCTGGTTCCACACTCAGGGCAGAGGAGGGGCTCTCGGTGGCCCTGGCACCCAGTCCTGGAGTGCAGACTCAGGGCCTTCTCCCGGCGGGTGATGAAAGGGCAGTGTGGGCAGCGGAAAGCCCGCCCCTCTCCCTGTATCACTACCATCTGAACCCGCCCCTCCAGCACCAGCGCCTCTGCCTGTTCTTTGTCCTGCCTCCTTAGGGCCTTGAGTAATGACTCTGATTCAGGGAACTGGGGCAGGGGTGCTGTCTCAGTGGGTGGATTTGCCTTGAAGGTTCCCACCCAGCTGTTAGGGGGCTCCTCTGAGGAAGGGGGATTTATAGGGGGCTCAGAGACCGGCTTTTCCAGAATGGACTCTTCAGCACCCAAGCCGGAAGCTCCAGCACCTTCAAAGGTAGACAGCTCTGTCAAAGTTCCATCTGGCCCTTCCAGTCTCAGAGGCCCTGAGGGATCCAGGGCCCTGAACTCCACAGGAGCTGTTTCGGTGATCTCCTCAAGGGGCGGGTTGGCCACAGGCTCCAGCTCCACTCCCAGGGCCTCTAGGTGTAGCGTGCAGCCTCCCTCATCTACCTCCGCCGGACTGGGGCTGCCAACTAGGTCATGCCCCTGGGGAACCTCACCGCCGTCCTGTTTCCCAGCACTGTCCTCCTCACTGGTCTCTGGCGGGGCCTGATCCAAGCCGGGGTCCACCACCGTCCCTGGGTCATGGTCCGGCCCCTCAGGCTGGGCAGACAGCTGACTTGAGGGCTCTGAGTCTGGTGGGGGTGTTGGGCACTGCCCGGCTCCCTCTGGCTCCTGGCTGGCATGGCGAAGCTGCCAGACCTGGTCCCCGGGCACGTAGCCGTGGGCTTTGCGCTTGTGGAAGAAGAGGGCGGTGTTGCTGAAGGTGCGATAGTCGCAGAGGGCACAGTGGAACTCTCGGAGGCGGGTGTGCTTGCAGTTCTCATGGCTCAGCAGGGCCTGCTTGTGGCGGCTCTGGTAGCTGCAATAGCGGCAGGGGTAGAGTGGGGCGGCCGTGCCGGGGTGGTGCTGGGAAGCCATGTGCTTCTGCAGCTCGTACTTCCGCTTGCAAGCGAAGGCGCACACCTCGCACATCAGGGACTTGCCCTGGTGCCGCAGCTTGTGGCTGCTCAGCTGATCAGCCCGGTGGCAGCGATAGGAGCACTGGTTGCACTGGTATCTGGTGAGGAGGGAAAAATCACAATCATAAATTAATCACAGCAACTACCAGAAACTGTGTAAATACCTACTATGGGCCAAGCTCTACACTCAGTGTTGTACATGCATCATCTAATTTAATCGTCTTAGTGAGGAGACTAAGGTACAGAAGTTAGTAACTTGCCTCGAGTTACAAAGGAAGTGAAGGGCAGACGGTCTAGCTTCAGGGCTTGTGTTCTACCCCCTACTCTACACTGCTTCCTAACGGGAGGGTATCATGAATCAGTCAACCTCTGTGGACTTCTGAGGAGCTGACATGGCTACAGCCCCACGGGGCAGGTTTCTGTGCCTAGATCCCACTCCCCCACGGAGACGTGAAAGCCACGGAGAAACCCCCTAGCCAGCTGTGCCCACAGGTCAGAGGGGAACTTGCCTGGATTTGGATGTGGCCAGGATTGGAGCCACAGGCGTAGCCCATCTACTTCACCAGGACTGGACTCAGAACTCAAATGACACCTTAGTCTCTGGGCCTCTACTCTGGGTCTACACCCCCTTCCCTGAGCCCAGAGAGCTCACACAGTGCACACTAGGCCACAGGCAGAGGTCAGCTAGAGGCAGCAGAGCCGAGATGACAGGAGCAGAGGGCCGTGCGGAGGAGTCTCTCTGGGGCCAGAAGAGAGATGGGGCCAGAAGCTGACTTTGAGAGGCGGCTAGCTTAGCTCCAGGTCATTGGGTTAGGGAGAGAGGCACGCGTGTGCTCATACCTGAGGTCGCCCGCGTGTTTCCGCATGTGCACGCTGAGGTAGTGCTTCCACTTGGTGACGTAGCCGCATTCGGTGCACATGTAATCCTTGGTGTTAGAGTGGGTCAGCATGTGCTTGGACAGGTAGCTCACGTCTCGACACGTGAAGTCACACAGCTCACACTTGTGCGGCTTCTCGCCTGTGGGGATGGGGGTGAGCGGGGAGAGAATACAAGTCAGACACGGACCGAGGGAGCGACAGACCGTCCTCCCAGCAGGCTCGCCCTGATGCCCAGCAGGAGTGGAAGCTGAGGTGCTATTCGCAAAAGTCAATGCTGTCTCACAGCCCTCTGGGACAACCACTCTTCCACCCTGACGCCAAGGAAGGTAGGGGGAAAGTGAAGACCTAGCTTTTCAAAAGTAGCTTCAAAGTCCATTCTGGATTTGTTATACAGCTTATTGGCACTAGTGGCCAACTGCTCCACTTAGCCCAATTCGTTCCAGTTTTGTGGAAGAGGAGGAGAAAAAATTAGGCAATACAACACAGTGGTTAACAACTCTGACTCCGGAGTCCAACACAGTAATAAATAGATTAATAGCCGACATTTACACTGTGCTCACTACGTGCCAGGCACCTTTCTGAGCACTCTATAAAAATGCCTTCTCTTACTGAATCCTCACAACAGCCCTTTATTATCCCATTTTACAGACGAAGAAGCTGAGGCACAGAGAAACCATAGAGCTATTAGGCAGTGGTTCAAATCCCAGTTTACTACTGTGTGTCCTCGGGCAGGTCACTTAACCCCTCTAAGTCTAAGTTTCCTGGTCTCCAAAAAGGGGGCACCAAAAATACTGACCTCACATGGCTGATATGAAGATTAAAGGGCTCAATGACGACCTGTCCCTGTACGTTGGTCGAGACCTAGCGCTAACAGGTGAGGCTGGGGCCATGTTCTTTCAGGACCATTCCCTGTTACCCCTGCCCACCCACTCAGCCCCTCTCCTTATGATGAAAGGCAAGCAACGTGGTGTTCTGGCTCTGCTTCTGATACCAGCTGTGTGATCCTGAAACAGGCCATTTAAATGTTTAGCGTTTCTCATCTTTACCTGCCTTTCTTACAAGATCGTTATGGATTGAGATAATATATATGAAAAAACTATAAAGCACTACACAAGCATACCTCAGAGAGATGGTGAGCTCAGTTCCAGACCACCACAATAAAGCAAATATCGCAAGAAAGCGAGTCCCACAAATTTTTTGGTTTCCCAGTACACGTAAAAGTTATGTTCACACATTGCACGGTAGTCTATTAAGTGTGCAATAACATTCTAACAAAACAGTGTACATACCTTAATTTAAAAAATACTTTATTGCTAAAAAATGCTAACTATCACCTGACAATGCAGGGTTGCCACAAACCTTCGATTTAGAAAAAAACACAGTATCTGCTAAGAACGATAAAGTGAAATAAAAAAAAGTATGCCTGTATAGATGTGAGATTTTAAGAAGCCTCAGAAAAATGAGATTTTGTGACTAAAGCCTGTATAGAAATGAACTGTTTAATGGAAACAATGGCTTTGCCACAAGCTGCCTAAAAACTGTCCTCCCAAACTAAAGAATCTTTGATGAGATTTTTTAATGTCTTGTCAATCCACCAATGCTTACACAGAGATCACAAATGGGAAGATGCTATAGCAGGAAGCCTGGTTTGGTTTTTACTCAAAGCATCAGTAATGCTGGTAACCAATTAAGAGCCTGAGTTGAAAACCCCGCAACTTTCAGGTCACCAGACGTGATCATGTTTCAGTGTCATGGCTTTCAAGGCTATAATATATATGGATGGCTCAGTTCCCTCACCTACTATCGCTCACGGCACATCACAAAACTTGAACTGCAAAGGAAGGTATCTGTCCTGGTCTGGGTTTCTTTGCTTTAACAGGTTGGGTGTTGACCCACCCATGCCTGATTAGGGGTGGGCAGAACCCAACAGGGCTTTAAAGGTGAGGCACGGGACTTCCCTGGTGGTCCAGTAAAGACTCTGCACTCCCTGCAGGGGGCCTGGATTCGATCCCTGGTTGGGAACTAGATCCCGCATCCCGCAACTAAAAGATCTCATATGCCTCAACTAAAAAGATCCCACCTGCCGCAAATCCTAGCCCGACCACTTTACTTGCTGAGTGACACTCAAGGCTTATTTGTAAACTGCAAATACTAGATTTATCTCTAGGAACACTAGGTCAGATGAGTCCTACGCAATGTACGCAAAGCCCTCCGGGTGTCTGGCACACAGCAAACGCTCCCGTTTGCCATCGTCACCACTATTACACGGTGGGAAGGGTGGAGCCATCTCACCGGTATGCAGCAGCATGTGGCGGATAAGCACCCTCTTGTGGGCAGTAGCAAAGCTGCACTCAGGGCACTGATGGATCTTCTCGTGAGCATGCATCTTGCCCACGTGGTCCTGGTAGGCCACCGGGTTGAAGGTGGCAAAGGGGCAGAAGGTGCAGCGCAGCTCTTCACTGCCAGGGTGGCCCTGCTTCTTATGTTTACGGAACAGGTGCTTGTTGGAGCAGGCGAAGTCACAGTGGGGGCAGTGGAAGGCATAGTGGCTTTTGTGGTGGGCCTCCATGGCTTCTGCTGTGGCGAAGAGCATGGGACACGAGTGATGGCGGCACTCCACGGCCCGCACACCGTGGGTCTCCTTCAGATGCTTTACGAAGGCCTTGCGGTCGGGTGCCGTGTAGCTACAGCCCTCCTGAAAGCAGCGAAGGGGCAGCGGCTCGGCCGCAGCTGCTGCGGTGTGGCTCTTGAGGTGCTCCTTAAGGGCCTGGCTGAGGCGGAACTCCTCCCGGCAGACAGGACAGGCATAGGTATCTGAGTAGAAGTTGGAAATATCCTCATGCATGCTGGCCATGTGGCGGTTGAGGGCATTCCTCTCCACTGCACTGTAGTGGCACAGTGGGCAGCGGTGGGCCTTTTGGCCCAGCTCCCGCAGCAGGTGGGTCTTGAGCTTGCTCTTACTGGTGAAGAACTTTTGGCAGTTGGGGCACTGGAGACTGGGGTCTGGGAAGTGGAGGTGTAGGTGCTCCACCAGATGGGTCCGCTTCTTGAAGCAGCGCTTGCATTCTGGACACATGTGGGTCTTGAAGAGGGACTCGGTGCCAGAAGCCACAGCTCCTGGGAGAGGGAAAGGCAGGGAGGGTTAAGAGTGAGATTCTTCGATAGGTCAGGGGCTGGCCAGTTAATGGGAGAACCACAATTTGCCCAGACAAATTATGCATGCATGCATGGCCTTGTTCCTTTCTTTCTAAGAAACCAAACAATAGCATCTCAAACTTTGTAGCCTCGAAGAAGAGAGAAGTCATTCAAGTACTTAGAGAAACAAAATCACAAGGACTTCTCTGACCTTGCTGTGACCTTTAAGAAGTGCTTCACCCCGCCACCCACTATTCTTGAGCTTTTATCTAGAAAGGCTCAAAAGAAGAATCTTGACGGAGCGTTCTTGTTCTTCCTGTCCTTGACCCGGAGGGCAGGCGGAAGAATCAGTAGGGTTGGTTGGAAGGAAAAGAACCCCACAGGGAGTGAGCAGAGGGAAGAGAAGGTAAAGTACTCCTACTTCTGAACCCTGGGGACATAGAGAGCTGATAATAAATATAATCAGATCCTTCCTGGTCACCTGATGGGTAAGTATGCCCCCTGTGGGATGGGTTTCAAATGCTGCTCTCCTCAGACGGTAAACTGGGAAGCAAGGATTCAGAAAAACAACCTTAGGGGGCTCAATGTCAGACAAGACAGGCTGCCAGTCAAAAACCCCTGGCATCTTCATAATATGAATATCACCCTCCCCCTCCTCACAAAAGAGCTTTCTGCCTGGGGAAAACCAGCCCCGAGAGCAAACTCTATTTACTCTTACCCTGTGTCACCAGGGTCTGTGCCCATTTATCACTTTCCCACTAGACATG
This sequence comes from Aethalodelphis obliquidens, assembly GCF_003676395.1. Classification (NCBI taxonomy): domain Eukaryota; kingdom Metazoa; phylum Chordata; class Mammalia; order Artiodactyla; family Delphinidae; genus Aethalodelphis; species Aethalodelphis obliquidens. The sequence goes on along the minus strand of NW_020837946.1, from coordinate 18,896,043 downwards.
TCAAAGTGGAATGTTAGGAACTGAAGGATCTGAACTCAAACTCAGGAAACCAAATCCCAGAGCCTCAATACCACGCTCCCCACTGTCCGTTCCTCCCCCCCACCAGGAGGTTCAAGCCCCATCACATCATTACCCTCCAACCGCTGAGCCCCCTGGCCTTTCTCCAGGGCTTTCTGGGAGTTCTGGCTGCCACTGTCCTCTTCTTCCTCTATGTCCTCCTCTTCAGCTGACTCCTGCCCAGGCAAGGGTGCTCCTACTTCCTCGGAAGGCTCTCCCTCTCCTGGGGACACTCTGAGAGCTGAAGATGCAAAGAGCTTGATGACTAGAGGAGCCAATGCAGGGCTGAGTGCCTGTACTTCTCACCTCCCACCATTTAGCATAAGGGAATCCGGGGTTCTAAGTATATTAATTTACTCCCACACAAGACAGGGATAGGAAGACCAGGAGCTAAGCTGTCAGTGATACTCCAGTCTGAAGTAAATCAAACCTCAGATAACACCAACCTCCGACCCCTTGAAGGCAAGATCTTTGAGGTCACTTCAGTGGGGGGAGGGGGCAGAGAGGTAGAGAATGGGCGGACTAGACTGTACTTCCCTGGCTCAGGTCCCCAGGGTTAACGGCTGGTGGCTCAGTGTGGGCGAACATCCCTGACCTCTAAACTTCTACTGAGAAACCCAACTCAGCAATGCAGGATCACATCCTGTGCTCTCAAATCCATTCCTTCTCTCCCTCAGTTAGAGGCAGCTGCCTCAGTAAGGCAAAGATGTATGACTTTTTCCCAGGAAAGAGGAATCTTCTCTTTGTACCAGAGCACAAATCAGTCTTAGCGAGCCAAATTCTCTCATCAGAACCCTGGCCTCTCCTGGCCTGGCTTCTCTATTTCTTCCTGCTCCTCTGCTCACCCCACACTCTTTTTGAGACCAAGAGGAATAAGAATCATTGAAGCACCACCTCCCTTGAGGGTTTCTTTTTAAAATAACCCCAGCTTCTCCTGCCCAATACCACTTGCTCTAACAGGGAGTCTACAGGCATTCTACCAATGGCTACAGCCACTGATGGGCAGTTTAGCTTCTGCCCTCAGAAAGTTCTGAAATGGATCAGAAGAGACATTGGTTAAGTAACTTCAAGGCCACAGTGTAGCTTAAGCCAAACTTCATTCATTGTCATGGACAAAGACTGCCTCTTTGTCCCATATTTTCTGCCTGGTCCGGGGTGTCTAGATGCCTTCCCACATCAGCTGATAATCCCGTCCTCCTGAGCCACTACCCCGGATTCTCTTCAATTCAGGCTTACATTCATGGCATTAGTAACAACTGCCTCTGCTACAGACCAATTGCAGCTGCAATCCAGGCAGGATACTGCTGGGTCCTTGGCCTCATACCTGGCAGCAGCTCCTGCGATGGAAGACCCTGAACAGCAGACAGTTCTCCCTGTGTCCCGGCCCCGTGACTCCGCTGATGCTGCCGGAAGAGTTTGATGTTGGAGCCCACGAAGCTGCAGTGGTTGCAGTGGAAAGGGTAATGGCCCTGCCGGTGCAGCTCCATGCCCTGCTGGCTCCCGAAGAGCAGGGGGCAGCCCCGGAAAGAACAGGGCACGGGAAGCGCTCTGTGGGTCTGCCTCAGGTGGTGCTGTAGACCCTTGCGATCTTGAGCAGAGAACACACAGCCAGACTCTGGGCAGGAGAAGGCATCTGGAGTGCCCCGGTGAATCTTGAAGTGGCTCTTCAGGGCCTGGGGCTGGGCAAACTCCTGTCTACACACAGGGCATGGCAGGGGGCTATCTGGTGGGCTCTGGCCCTGCAGAGGGCCAGGGAGAGTGAGGTTGCTGGGGGGCAGCTCTACAGAGCAGGGGGGGCTAGCAAGGCCCTGCACAGGCTGTATAACGGTCTCAGTGCACTGGTGCAGGGACAGCAGAGTGGGCTCTGCGAAGCTCTGCTCACAGCGCTCACAGAAGTACACCTCCACCACCTTTACCAGGACACCTGCAGGCAGAGGACCGACAGAGAAAGGCACAGAATCAGACAGAACAAGACTCAGAGGAGTTAGTTACCAGTAGAAAATGTAGGTGAATTTTTTAACATTCATGGAATGGAGATGGACTTAAGTCTGATTCTACACCTTAAGTCTGATTTTCAAAGCCCCCTAAGGTCAAAGATGGTCTATCTTGCACGTGTGTTTGGATTCCCAGTATCTTGCACAATACTTGGCACAAAGTAGGTACTTCATAAATATTTGTGAAGTGAATGTAACACGTATTAACCAAATCCAGAAAGCATTAAGAAAAGGCGATATGTTTTGCCCAAATAAAAAATTAGAAACTTCCAAAAGAAGAAAATGACAATCTGAGGAAAATATCTGCAATATACATGAAAAAGCGTTATTTTATATCCTGTGAAGAGATTTTCAAAGGCACAGTAATTCATAAAATGGAGGACATCCTTTCTGAGATGAGCCAGATCACATTCATAATAATTGCTGCCATTTCTTTTTTTTTTTTTTGATAATTTTTATTTTTTAAATCAATTTATTTATTTATTTTTGCCTGCATTGGGTCTTCGTTGCTGCGCTCGGGCTTTCTCTAGTTGCAGCAAGCGGGGTCCACTCTTTGTTGCGGTATGTGGGCTTCTCATTGTGGTGGCTTCTCTTGTTGCGGAACACAGGCTCCAGGCGCGTGGGCCTCAGTAGTTATGGCTTGCGGGCTCTACAGCGCAGGCTCAGGAATTGTGGCGCATGGGTCTAGTTGCTCCACTTGCTGCCATTTCTTAAGCAACTGGCAGGACCTTGACAAAGAAAGGCTTAGGAAACACTTTTGCTTGGTCCTCCAACTGCCCTATGAGAAGAGGGACCTGGGATGCTGCAAGGTTAAGGCCACCATGCCTGTTAATGGTGGAGCCCAGGTTTGTCCTACATTTATTCTGGTGGTTCTTTTTCTCTTTATTATTTTTTTGTTTAAATAAAAATTCAGTGCAACAACAGAACTATATAAAGAATGACCACCTCCCACCCTCACACACATAATTTGGTCTATATCCTTTCAGACCTTTTGGGGTCATTTTTTGGCAATTTGCTTTCTTTTAAAGTTTATTTACTTATTTATTTTTGGCTTTGGGTCTTCGTTGCTGTGCGTGGGCTTTCTCTAGTTGCGGCGAGCAGGCTTCTTATTGCAGTGGCTTCTCTTGTTGCAGAGCATGGGTTCTAGGTGCACTGGCTTCAGTAGTTGTGGCTCTCGGACTCTAGAGCGCAGGCTCAGTAGTTGTGGCACACGGGCTTAGTTGCTCCGCAGCACATGGGATCTTCCCAGATCAGGGCTCGAACCTGTGTCCCCTGCAATGGCAGGCGGATTCTTAACCACTGTGCTACCAGGGAAGCCCCGGATATTTGCATTTTAAAAAATTATTTTCACTTGCTATATATCAAGGATATTTTTATCTATGAGTAGGACATTTAGATCTACCTAATTTTTTTGGTCCAGTTCATGGTACTTCAGAGCACGGGTAAATCAAAATGAAATTTTGCTCTTACTGATAGATATCTGGGTTGTTTCCAACCATTACAAATAAAGCTGCCCTACACATCCTTATTCCTGCATCCTTGTGCATGTGTGTGACTCTTTCTATAGGACAGATCCCTAGAAGTGGAACTACTAGGTCAGAGTACATGTCTTTTAAAATTTGTTTCATGGATAAATTGACTTTCAAAAACTTATGCTAATTTATACTCTATAAACTATAAGATAGTGTCTGTTTCCCCCATAGCCTCACCAACACTAGTTTTATAAAAATTGCTTAATTTCTGCCAAAATTGAGAAACAATAATGGCATATTATAGTTAAACTGGAATTTGTGTGTTAGTGAGATTGAATATACTTATGGTTATTAACTATTTTCATTTCTTCTTTAGTAAATTGCACATAGATTTCTTTTCTCCCTTTCTAAAAAAATACTGTTTCTTTTTCTTATTGTGGAGCTCTTTGAATTTTAAAGATATTAACTCTTTTTTATACATTGCAAATGTTTTATATATTGCAAATGTTTTTCCAGGTTCCTTTTTAATTTATTTATTATTTCTTTCACCACATCAAAGTTTAGAAATCTTATACAATCAAACTAGCTAATCTTTCCCAGTATTCTTTGTACACTACCAAGGAAAAATGGTACAACTGTAGCTGGAAGACGACAGTTACAAAACAGGGACGTTACCTAAAAATAAGAAGTTGAGATGTGGGAAGATTAAAGGGAGGACTCTTTCTTCTAACGTAAATATAAATTATTCAACTCCCACTCTTAACGGCATGCCTTGGGTGATATAAGTATGTTATCCGCAAGAAACTAGAGCAGGGAAGTACTGCTAGGAAGCCCTGCCAAGCCCTGGGTGGTGGAGAGAGGCTGGGCCTTTTGCCTAATCCCTGGCTGCAGTTCCTGGGTGGGAGGGTCAACATGGAGAAGAGAATCCTTGAGGACTATAGGAGTAAGGACTGGGCAGAGGTGTCAGAAAGGTCTTCCCTTCTGGATTACCGCCTAGCAGACGTGAAGCCCTCACAGGGATAGACTGCCAAGAGCTTGGTACAAGTTGTGCACCACCTCGCCAGACTTCAATCAACATTCACCAACTGCAAATCAAATTACAACATCTCTAAGTATAAAAATAGGATGCTACCTTGTGTCTTCATCATATTTATATACAACGATCAAACACAGCACAGACAAAAACTCAGGGTTGCTTGTCTCACTGGCCTGCTAGCAACTGTGTTGGTACCTGGGGTCTCTCCAGGAGCACCTGGGGACAGGTTTCCAGCTACTGCTTCCACAATGATCTCCATGTTCTCTGTGTCCTCTTCAGTTGCTGTGGTTTCTACCAGCAGGCAGCCTGGGTCAGCAGGCAAAGGTGGAGGGCTCCCAGAAGGACAGGGGCTCTGGACAGGCTCTAGGAGTCCACGGTTAGAGAGAGGTCGGGGGATCAGCAATAGCTCAGGGCACAGTCCATCCATCTCCCCAGTGCTGTTGGCTGGCTGTGAGTCCAACACAGGGTCTGTCATCACCACCAACTTGTGTGCTATGTCCTCTCACGTGCTGATAATCCAACCAGAAGAAAAACCAAACAACATATAATTAGATCTCTCACTTTCTTCCCACTTGGTGTGGGTGCACAGCCCAGTGCCTGCCCAATTAGGCATTTCCTTGTATGGCAGCAGGCCATACGTAGTTAACCTAGAAATTTTCTTTTTATGACAATGTTTAGAACAAAAAGCATAAACATGTTAATAGGGATCAATATAGGAAAGAGACAAGAAGTTGTAGCCAATATATTAAAGACTGTTTCTTGGAGCTAAGTGATGTTGGTCAAATTACTAAGCAATCTCGGTCTCAGTTCTCTTACCTGCAATAAAATTGGGTGGGACCAAGGGATCTCAGAGGTCCCCTCCCCTCTTAACATTTTATGATCTCACTATTCCTTAGCTCAAAGCCCTTCCTTCATGATCTGGCCCCTGCTGACCTCTCCAGATTCATCTTCCACCTCTCTCCGCAAAAGATCTCTGAACTGATGATTCAACTTGTCATTGATTTGCCATTCCCCAGACTCACCACATTCTCTTCTGCTTCCATAACCTTACACATCCCTCTCTCGGCTTGATGGGCCTTCTCCCCTTTGCCATCTCTCTTGTCTGGCTAACCAACTCCTAACTATCCTTTAAGAATCTGCACAAATGTCACTTCCACTAGGATGGCTTCTGGACACCTTTCATCTAAGTTTCTCTCTCTGAGGTCCTAATGGCACATTGTACATAGCTCTGTCAGAAACTGTGTCACACTGCACTGTCATTTACCTATCAGTCTCCCTCCCTAGACTTGGAGCTTTCTGAGTGGAGTTTATTGATGTTATCACTTCACTGAACCACAACAGTCTATGCAAGTCAGACAAATAAGGGAATTCTAGTGAAGAACTCCAGACACAGAAATGCATCAAAGCAAATTTAGGCTTCTACTAAGATATCAAATCAGTGATGCCTTACAAGTTAACACACCTGGAGAAATTTCTAACAAATTGACTATGGCCTCACATTGAACACTGGAACACAACTGAGAGATGAATATCAAGTAAATTGCATATCTTGTTATACACGGCTAAAATTAGTCTAAGCTAAATAACTAGGAATTAATAAGAATGACAGTAATCATTTCATGAAATTGAGTCATGGAGGTCGAGTAATGGCTTAGGGTTAGGAAATCAGGTTGCAGCTGAGAATTCGGCAACTCAAAGCCTCAGATCACGGAAATTCGGAAGGTGGCAGGGCAGGGCACTTCCGCCCTCAGAGGATTCTCTGGAAACCACAGCCTCCACTTATCATCGCTGCTCTCGGGAGTCTTCCAGCTCGGGCAGTATACTTGCCTTAGGGGGGAGCCAAGGAGGACGCGGTGTCGTCTAGATTGAGCCGCTGGAAGGCGGAGTGAGGTGGGACATAAGTGGGCACAAGAGAAGAAATGAACTTATCCTCGGGGCACGGGTACTGAGAAAGAGAAAGGACAAATTAAGGCAGAGAGAAGGCCTGGGAAAAGGATGAGATCCAGCCTGGGGACCAAGGCACCCGGTTTCCACTTTCCTGTGGGCTCTGACTCACCGCGTGGCCTTGGACAGATACAGTCCCCTCGCTTCTCGGGGCCTCAGCTTTTCTATCTGTAAAGTGGAGGCGATGACAGACAGCGTCCACATCGTTGGGCGGGAGCGGGAATCACAAGTGCCAGCAAATGAGAAAGCCGTTTTGTAACCTGCAAGGCTTAGGATGGAGCATCGTCATGCTTATGGTCCTAAGGAGAGGCAGCGGGTAACCGGGCGCGGTCTAGGGCAGTGACGCGACCGAGGCACCGGGGCGGCTGATGTGATGCGCCGGGGCCTCGCTCGTCGCCGTGCTCCCTCCAGCACTTATCCCGAGCGCTCCCACCGCCCAGGCCCACCCCTCACCCTGGTGCTCGAGAAACTTTTGCCTCCGGCCTGCTCCACCCGCACTCCCTACTAATTCCCGCCCCGCTGCCGCTCGCTTACCTCCCGGCCCTGCGCGGGCGGGAGCCTCACCTCTATGGTCGACCAGCGGCTGGAGTCGCCTCCCGTGACTCCTTTTGTGCGACCGCCTCCGGCCCAGCCGCCTCTAGCACCCGGGCATTTGGAGGCCGCTCTCTCTTCCTCTGTGAGGCTGGCGGAGTACTCTATGGTTCTGTCGATCGTTCCTCACCCCCACACCCCCTCCTGGCCTTGAGGCCCAAAGAGTACCATCGAGAGTTGTGGAGCAGAGTGGCATAGCCTTCTTGGTGGGTGTGGCGGGAAGTAGATGAAACAACTCGGGGGCCGGGCGAAGCAGCGCTTCACTGAAGAGCGAAGGGGTGAAACCATCGAGAGGGAGGGCCAGAGAGTCATGGCGGTAAGGGGCGGGGGAGTGACCGATTATTCCAAACCCCGCTGCTGGAGGCGCGCGCTGGGGTGTAGAGGGGGTTCGGGAGGGGGCTTCTGGGCGACCGACAAGGACCGGGAGGGGGAAGGGCTTTGTCTGTAACCTTCCACGCATACGAATTTTGGAATTCTGGATCCTCTTCTGAGCTTCAGCGGAGGTCACTGCTGTCAGTTCACCAAACTGCGTGCCAGGCGTAGAGCAAAGTGGCAGGGGGGCGGGTGAGGTGCGCTAGAAAAGATTTGACCTCCTACCTTTCGGGATCTTACAGTCTAGAATCAGGCCCTGTCACATTTTATTGGGGGTGGAATTCGAGGAAATCTCCTTGGAGAAAGTAGCAGATGGGCGGGACTTCAACTGGAGAGAATGGAGGAAATAAATTAAAATGGGCATTCCGAGTCAAGAGAACTGCTTGAGCAAGGAAGAAGGAGGTTTGTATATTTGTTCAACAGAGAGTATTAGGAGCTAAGCCATTAAAGGTAGGTGGGCCCCGTATTGTGGAGGCAGAGGAGTTTTTACCTAATTCAGGGACCTGTTGAGAGCCAGTCATTGGAGGTGTTGGAGTAGGGAAAGTAGTGGGATTCAAGCAGATCCTTATGAAGAAAGATCTGGACCCCTGTGTAGCAGTTTGGTGAAGCAGGACGTGGAGACCCATTAAGATGCCACTTCAAGAACTATAATTATTATTATTTTTTCTTTGCGGGCCACTATTGTGGCCTCTCTCGCCGCGGAGCACAGGCTCCGGACGCGCAGGCTCAGCGGCCATGGTTCACGGGCCCAGCCGCTCCGCGGCATGTGGGATCTTCCCGGACCGGGGCACAAACCCGTGTCCCCTGCATCGGCAGGCGGGCTCTCAACCGCTGCTCCACCAGGGAAGCCCCTAAAATTAATTTTGAAGAGACAATTTAGGTGGGAGGTAATAAAAAGCTAAACAGGACATTAGCAGTAAAGGAGAGGAGAGGATATTTGAAGTACATGACTCATAATAGCAAGGCATGAGGTTACTGACAGGTTGACAGAAGACAGTAGCTTCTTCATCCCCTCCTAACTCTGGCCAGTGGGCCCCTTTCTAACTCAGCTGGTCCCAGGGACCACAAAAATTCTGTCCATCCATTATCCTGATGTGAAGCCGGTTATATGGTTCTCTCAGGTTTAAGGAATCTCCAGACATAGTCGTCTGGCAAGAAACAGGTATGAACAGGATAATGAAAGGCAAAAAGGGGCAACTGGCCCAGAGTCCCATCCCTTGCATTCCAACACCAACCCCACCCCACAAAGGGAGGATATTGAAGCACACAGTAATGCTGACCTGTCCTTCCTGCTCCCAGCTTCTGCCCGGGGGGAGGGGTGTGTTGAGGAGGAATTTCAGAGTCCATTTTCTAAACTAATCTTGTGCTTTGTCCCATCTCCACTGCTCCCCACCCCCAGGTCTTGAAAACGCCTTGGGGCCTGTAAGATTCAGTGTTTTCCTTTCAAGATGCCCCTCTCAGACTTTGTTCTGGCCCTGAAGGACAATCCCTACTTTGGGGCTGGATTTGGGCTGGTGGGTGTGGGCACAGCCCTGGCCCTGGCCCGGAAGGGTGCCCAACTGGGTCTGGTGGCATTCCGGCGCCATTACATGATCACACTGGAAGTCCCTGCTCGAGACAGGAGCTATGCCTGGCTGCTTAGCTGGCTCACTCGCCACAGTACCCGAACTCAGCACCTCAGTGTCGAGACTTCGTACCTTCAGCACGAGAGTGGCCGCATCTCCACTAAATTTGAATTTGTCCCCAGCCCTGGAAACCACTTTATCTGGTAAGGTTGGGAACCAGAGAGGGCTCTGAGAGTAGAAAAGGAGAATGAGGGGAGGTGGGTTTGACCCATTCGTTCACCTCATTTTGACCATTCTTATTCAGGTATCAAGGGAAATGGATCCGGGTGCAACGGAGCCGAGAGATGCAGATGATAGACCTGCAGACGGGGACCCCCTGGGAATCTGTCACCTTCACGGCTCTGGGCACTGACCGAAAGGTCTTCTTCAACATCCTGGAGGAAGGTGTGGGATGGCACAGACAGGCTTTATGGGGGCAGGGGGTGGCAGTTGCAGGGATGGGGTCTTCGACATCAAAGGAAGAGAAGCTTGGAGAGGAGGAACAGGAGGCTCTGAGACCATGGGAGCACTGGTGGCTAGGAAAACTGTTTTGGTATACTTTTTTTTTTTTTTTTTTTTTGCGGTACGCGGGCCTCTCACTGTTGTGGCCTCTCCCATTGCGGAGCACAGGCTCTGGACGCACAGGCCCAGCGGCCATGGCTCATGGGCCCAGCCGCTCCGCGGCATGTGGGATCTTCCCGGACCGGGGCACGAACCCATGTCCCCTGCATCAGCAGGCGGACTCTCAACCACTGCGCCACCAGGGAAGCCCGAGGGAAATTGTTTTGGCACAGCTCTGCCTAGTAGCATGGCAAAGAGAAATTATTGGCTTTGTCTCATCTCCCCCCTCCCAGCTCGAGAGCTAGCCTTGCAGCAGGAGGAAGGGAAGACAGTGATGTACACAGCCGTGGGCTCTGAATGGCGCCCCTTTGGCTATCCACGCCGCCGCCGGCCACTGAATTCTGTGGTTCTAGAACAGGGTCTGGCTGACCGAATTGTCGGAGACATCCGGGAATTCATCGATAACCCCAAGTGGTACACTGACAGAGGTGAGAAGCAGCTGGGGTCTTCGCTAGGTTGTTTTTGATGTGGTATTAGAACAGGAGGGAACACGCTGGTCTTTGTGGCCAGGTATAAAGCTGTGGGCTAGCGCTTTATATTTGTGGGCAAATATAAAGCTCTAGACTAATTCCCATAGACGAAGCGGGGAGAAAAGTTGTCTACGGGAATGATTTCTTCCAATGCCAAAGTCATCAGGCCTCCAAGGAGCAGAGTTGGGCATGAATGTGGACATCTGGGGCAGAGTACATGATTCATTTTAGGTCTTGACAATCATCCCGGCTGTATTCTTAGGCATTCCCTACAGACGTGGCTACCTGCTTTATGGGCCCCCTGGTTGTGGAAAGAGCAGTTTTATGTGAGTAGAGTCAAACTTCCCTTAACCCTCAAACTGGAGAGAAACTGGACTGGTGGGGTTGGAAAGGGAAATGAATGTGGGGAACAGGAACCGGGATAAACATGAGATGTGTGGAACACTAGCAGGGTATGGTGAAAGGTTTAGGCCTCCGAGACAAAACTAGTACAGTGAGGAACAAGCAGCTGGGCCCAAGGACCAGTTCTCAGGTTGCCCATTACCTGTCATCCCTCCTCCATAGCACAGCCCTGGCTGGGGAACTGCAGCACAGCATCTGCCTGCTGAGTCTCACAGACTCCAGCCTCTCTGATGACCGGCTCAACCACCTGCTGAGCGTGGCACCGCAGCAGAGCCTGGTGCTCCTGGAGGATGTGGATGCTGCCTTTCTCAGTCGAGACCTGGCTGCGGAGAGTAAGTGAGGGAAGTTGACGGAAGGGGGAGTGTTTCTAAATGAGGAACAGTGGAAGAAAGGAGAAATCCAGAGAGCTGATGGAGGACACCTGGGTTAGCAATGAGAGGCCACAAGACGCATTGATAAGTAGGGGGACATGGTAAGTAAGGAGTAGAAGGGGATGCTAATTTTAAGTAGGGCTATGATCACTCACGCTTTATCTCTGCCTTCTTCCAGACCCAGTGAAGTACCAAGGTCTAGGTCGTCTCACTTTCAGCGGCCTGCTCAACGCCTTGGATGGCGTGGCTTCCACTGAGGCACGCATCGTGTTCATGACCACCAACCATGTTGACAGGTGAGGAGTGAGGTACTCAAGACTGTGAGGCAAGATTCCACCCCCTCACTATATTAGGAGGATCAGGAGGTTCAGCGGGACCTTTTTTTTTTTTTTTTTTGCGGTACGTGGGCCTCTCACTGCTGTGGCCCCTCCCGCTGCGGAGCACAGGCTCCGGACACGCAGGCTCAGCGGCCATGGCTCAAGGGCTCAGCCGCTCCGCAGCATGTGGGATCTTCCCGGACCGGGGCACGAACCCGCGTCCCCTGCATCGGCAGGCGGACTCCCAACCACTGCGCCACCAGGGAAGCCCTAGCGGGACCATTTTTGGGGGTGCTGGTGGCACTGCTGCTCATGACTCTGCTTTTGCTGCCTTCTTCTCTTAGGCTCGACCCTGCCCTGATACGCCCTGGGCGAGTAGACCTGAAGGAGTACGTGGGCCACTGCTCACGCTGGCAGCTGACCCAGATGTTCCAGAGGTTCTATCCAGGGCAAGCAGCTTCCCTGGCCGAGACCTTTGCAGATCATGTCCTTCAAGCTACAACTCAGATCAGCCCTGCCCAGGTGCAGGGCTACTTCATGCTTTATAAAAGTGACCCTGCAGGGGCAATTCACAATGCGGAGTCTCTGAGGAGGTGACAACTGGGCTGTGCCCAGCCCTTTCCTCCTCTAGGAGATCAATAAACACCTGTCATGCTACTGCGTTCTCTGACCTCCCTCCTACCTTCTGGTGTTGGCACTTGAGGAAAAAGCAGGGGCTATAAACACAGATGCCTTCAGGGGCCATCAAGTGTCCACATATGCAAATGCTGGGGGCACAGCCTGCCTTAGACAAAGGGGGCAGAAGAGAGACTGTAGTAAACAGGAAAGTACCATCCTCCACCTCAAGATATTCAAGTATAGACAGATAGATAGATGTGGGTGTATGCACACTGGGTTGTGGGTCCTGCATATTCTTTTTTTTGTGTGTGGTACGTGGGCCTCTCACTGTTGTGGCCTCTCCCGTTGCGGAGCACAGGCTCCAGACCCGCAGGCCCAGCGGCCATGGCTCACGGGCCCAGCCGCTCTGCGGCATGTGGGATCCTCCCAGCCCGGGGCATGAACCTGTGTCCCCTGCATCAGCAGAGGGACTCTCAACCACTGTGCCACCAGGGAAGCCCATGCATATTCTTCTTAAATGTTGGCCTCCACTAGTTTTCCTTGGAATCCACTATACTAGCTGAGATGTCAGACTCCTCTTTATCCAGACCCCGATTTCTTGGGAGAACAGACTTCAGAGCAATATTGTGGCTACTCTGCCATGCTCGTCTTGCTGGGAATTTAGAAAGAGATCTATACTTCACAGGCTAGGCACTACTGAGTAAGGAAAGCCAAACAAGGCCAATCTCTTTATTGTTCCCCCCCCCCCCCCCCCCCAGTCCTGCTAGGAACCATCCTCTGGTTCGAGGCTCACGGGCTCCCTTCGAGGACCAGGCCGGTAGGCTCCCCGACCCCGAGGCAGGTGGCGGTAGGAAGAAGCCGGTGTCCGACCCTTGGAGCGCTCCCAGCGGGCACAGTCGCGAGTCCTGCGGGGCGGGGGACCCTGCCAGTTGCCATGCCCCTTTTCTTGGGGAGGACCTTCAACCCCTTGGTTACGGGACTCTGGCTTTAGGTCCATAGGCTCCTTGAGGGGCCCCTCAGGAGGTGGCAGTTCCTGGGTGTCACTGGTACCTTTGAGGGCATTGCACTCCCCTCCTTTTAGATGCCTCCGTTCGGCTTGTCTCCAGGGACCTCGACTGGCCCGGGGAGGATCTAGCATAGCTTTCTGGGTCTCGCCCAGCTTTTGCTGATTTGGCCCAGCCCCTGGAATCTTCTCACATGTGTACTGGGAGGCCACAGGCAGAGGAGCTGACAGGGTGGTCTGAGCAGTTGATGAGGTGGACTGTTCTGTGGCAAGGGTACTGGGTGGGTGGGATCCTCCAGAGGCATCTACAGCTGACTCGGGTTCCAAAGGGGCAGGAGGCTAGAAGGAAGTGAGCAGATGCAGTGAAGGGGAGGCAGTTCCTCAAAGCGGGGAACCGCAGGCCCCTCACCTAGAATCTGAGCTGACCGCCATCAGCCTATAACCTCCCAGGGTAGAACAAAGCTCACCCGAGGGCCACGGCAGAGGGGTGTTGGTAGGAAGGTTGGTGTCATCAGGGGAGGAGTGGGAAACCCTTCCCTCACCTGCTGGAGGCTGATGAAGTACCGGTTACGCTCAGCCTCAAGGTCAATGATGCCCCCCCTCTCCTGCTGTCTCTGGTAGAGCCTCTTGCGCTCTTCTTGCTGGCGCAAGCTCTCTGCATCGGGCTGGTACAGCTCCTGGAGGGAAAGGAGCAGAGTGGCACAGAGAGAAGAATCAACAGGAGAAGGCAGACTCGAAACCCCGGCTCTTCTAGGACTGCCTCAGGAGATCTGCTCAAGGTTCTTGGTTTTATCCCTCAGATTGGGCTCCCGAACAGAGTTTTGGACTTCTGCTGGGGGCCATGGCTTTACAGAGAGGGCCCAGGCAGCTTGAGGCCAATTCCAGAGACCCCATTCAAAGCAGACAAGATGCCATTATTCTTGGCTCAGATTAGCAGCGAGTTGTCTTACCACGGGCTGCTGGGGTTCAGGAGCTGCTCTCAGCGAGGCGAGATCGTACACGAGTGGCTCTCTGCACACCGGGCACTGCACACCAACGGCCTTCTGAAAAGAGAGGTGAAATCGCACCCCTGCTTCCCAGCCTAGGGTGCTTGCCAGCTGCCCAGCCTCATCTGTAGTGGGCTGGGACGGAGGGGCACAGGAATACCTGTTCAGCAGTGAGGGGGAGCAAAGCAGGGGCTGCCTAACTAGAGGTCTGGGAACCCTCTGAAACTGTGTGCAATATGCTTACGTGTATGTATAAGGATGCCCCTTTTTCCTGGACAAAGGTGAACTTTCGTTAATCTCAGAGGCACCTATGACCCTGAAAAGGCTAAGGCAGCCCTGGAGCGGAGGGGTAGAAGAGGGCATGAGGTCAAGCGAGCAGGGCCAGCAGGTCAACCTGTTTGGTTGCGGCGTGCTGCCATTCCCGTTCCTGCTCCCGCCCCTGGGCCTGCAGCTCCTGCTCCATGTGCTGGATGTACCGAGCCAGGCAGTGGCAGTGGAAGTAGTGGTAACAGGTGGTTTTGGTAAAGGCCTCCTTCTCCTGGAGGGTAAGGCACTGTGTCAGAGCTCGCCCCGAGCCCTCCACTGTCTGTCACAGCCGACCCCCAGGTCCCAAGAGAGTAACCCACCTGGAAACCATAGAGGCAGATGACGCACTGGCCATGGGGGATGTTGTTATCTGTGAGAATTTCCTTCCCTTTCTGAGAGGAGAGAAGACACTGTTCAAATAGGGAGGCAGGAGCCAGAACTGTGAGTGAAGCTTGTTGACTACTCCCAGGAGTGACTGGCGGGCCGCCTCCCACCGAGCCAGTTTGCCTTCTGTTCATGCATTTCTGTCTTGGTGATGCTCCCTCTGCTTGGAATCAATCCTCCTCCATGCCCACACCCCTCCCCCCAAATCTACCCAGCTTCAAAATCCAATTTAATTGTTTTTCCACTCATTAAGTCACTTTTAACACATCTTGGGGATGAAAATAAAACACCTTCGAGAGAAAAAAATGTTCAATTAAAACTCACATCTTCTGGGAGGCCTTTCCTGGTTATCCCCCTTTGAATATCACTCCCTCAATGAGCCTGTTCTGGAGTCAGCTTTCAGAAAGAAAGTGAAGGAATGGACACCCCAAACGGACAGAGAATTCAAAAGGCATCAGGTTGAGCTATGAAATACGCATCTGCACTGTTGTTTAATAGCTAATACTCTGGAATTCCACAAAGTTCAAAGCTGCATCGTGGAGGCCTGACTTAGAAATGCTACAGTGGTCTATGCCCACTCTGACTCCAGGCCACCCACCTTCATTCTTTTCTGAACATTTTTCTTAAAAACTCAAAGTAGAGGAAAACAAGACTGTATTTGTGTTTTTGATCTCAAACAACAAAAGTTAGCTGTGTATATTAACTTGTAGCTCTAAGCATAGTTTCATGTGGGTCGTTTCCTTTACTAGGGTAGAAACTCTTTGAGGAAAAGAACCATGACTTTTTCTAGTCAGCTCCAATGACAGACTAGCCTTCAAATGTTCATTTATGGCTAGACCCTCCAGGCAAGATCTCTTGCCATTTTCAGTTGCCAATGCCAAGAGAACTTGGCATTGGCAACTGAAATGCACTGATAATGAAGCACGAAAAATTCAAGTTAAAGAGGAAAAAAAATTTTCTGTCACGATGCTGGAATAGGCAACTTGGAGAAGCTATGGAACTGTCTTTGGGGAGATTTTTTGAAACAGAAGAGAGTCTCACCTTTCTGGAGCAGTTTAGGCTTACCTAAACAAGAACTAAATGAATGTCTCCAGACATATTTAAGATTCTAGGCCCATGGCCTCCCTTGAAAGAAACTGCTCTACCTGGAAGGTAAGGACATTTCCCCAGGCTAGCACACCTCTCACCTCAATGAGTTCATAGAGCATGGCAGTACCCAGCCCAGCCTCAGCCATGTGGCTCAGCGCCTGTGAGATCCTATGGGGAGAGGGCAAAGCAAACATTAGGCCTGCCCCCTTCCCTCACCAGACTGAGCTGTATCCCAAATTTTCCCTGCCCAGCCCGACTTACTTGTGGATCTGTTCATCTGAGAGTCCTCGGGGGTTACGGATAGAGATCTGTGGCACCGCGTGGGGATACTAGAGAGAGAAAATACCATGCTACTGCTAATGCACTCCACCCCAAGGCCTCTCCCCTTCCTCCCTTTGCTGCCATAAAGTAGAGGCCTCACCTGTGCTGGGACCCGAAGCACCAGAGTGAAGCAGACATACTGTGAATCCTGGTCTTCTGCAGTGGCGGGGTGCAGGGTGATGCAGATCTCCCATGATGATGATCTGCAGGTGGATGAAGTGGAGACCTGGGATGTGACTGGGCAGGGACTTGAGAGCTGGGGAGGATGGGGGTGAGAGAGTAAAGCGGGCATAGGAAGTGAGCATCAGGCTCTTTCTTTGGGGTGATTAAAGGAATAGACTGTCTACATGACAGAAATATTATCTCAAATCAAGGCCCACAGATACCGCATGGAATCCTCTTACTACCAAGGGGACTCCTGCCCACCTCTAGTTGAATACGTACCTGCCATTTCCTTTGACCACCTGTAGTTCATCCAGATAGATAGACTCTAACACTTCAACTTCAGAGGGAAGGACCCTAGAGAGACAGGGGAGATTGACTTACCATTACAACTCTCCCTATTAAAGCCTACTAAGGCCAATGAAGGCTGGCTTTGTAGAAAAATGGCAATCTGCATGAGTGCTGGCAATCTGCATTCTCTTGCTAACCTCCATAAAAATGGGGGAAACATGTTTCCTTAATTTGTCAAGTGGCCAGGTAGAAAGCACAGGAATCAGTTTTACAGATCATTTCTGCCAACAAATGAGGAAACAGATTCCCAAGAAGGTGAAAAGACTAGCCCAAATCTCAAGGCTTGAGGCAGGACTGAGACGCAAGCTAGGTTTCCTGACTCCCTGTTTAAGTTTCACTGTACTGTTGGTTGTTCCTTAGTGGCCATCTCTCTGACCCAGAAATATGACATCTATTGATTAGCATTAAGGTTACCAATACCACTCCTGGCTTTCCCTACACCATTCATGGATCCCAGTGTCGACACACACTGCCAATACCAGTCACTGTAAACCTCCTCAAAGGAGATACCAACCTGAACAGAACAGATCTACATGCTGTAAAGGCTGTGCTGTAGTGGAAGAGCCATCAGCCTTGGAATGAGTAACAGGTACCAATCACTTACCAGCTATGTGATCTAAGTAGTTACTTATATCTGTAAGCCTGAATTACCCTGTCCATCACATATAGATATTACCACCCACTCTCCACAGTTATCGTGAGGATGAAAGGTGATTTGTTTATGTCAAGTGCCTAATAGTATCTTGGCCATAGTAGCTAGTCTGTGTTCTTTTTTTTTTCCTATTTGTATTAACCTTCTCCCTTAGAAGGAAAGAGAGGTTGTAGTTAATATTCAATGTATTTATGATCCCTGCTGTCTGACTGATCTAGATCAACTTGTGCAGGTCAGGATCCAGTGGCCCCTCCACCCACCCGCTCCCCAGTTCAGAACTCTCTTAGGAAGAGATGTCAGTGTCTCTGCCATCCCTCAGAGGACACACATGTTTAATCACAGAAAGAGCAGTTGTAATGCCACTGAAAGATGAGTTATTGGCTTGAGGCCACACCTTTACCCAGATAATACATGGAAAGATACATGCTTGGTTTGCTTTCTTATATTGCCCCTTCTTCACCAAGAGCAGGGCTGCCCTAGTGTGACATATGTGTGTGTGTGTGTGTATGTGTATATATAGAGAGAGATTCTCAAAAATTTTTAAAGTCTTTTTAAGTCTTAGGCAGACACCTGAAAATATAAAATAGATAACGTAGGTAACAGTTGAGTACTTCTGATTGACATGAGCGTTGGAGTCTTAGAGCACTGCAGGCTGGCTGTACAATCATTACGGCCCTCACCAAGGCACAACGTGTCCCCTCAGAATCTTAAATTCCCCTGAACAGGTTGAAAACAGCAAGTCTGCATGGTCTCAAAAAAGGCCAGCACTGGCTGGGCTCCCTGAACCAATGAAACACTGAGGTGTAGCCTCCATCAAGAAGCCCTTCAATACTTCACCCACCCGACCTGTGACTTGGGCCCTGGGTGTGAGATATGGAATGGGATGGTGGTAAGATGGTGACAATAAAAACGGGAGGGCTTCCCTGGTGGCGCAGTGGTTGAGAGTCCGCCTGCCGATGCATGGGACACGGGTTCGTGCCCCGGTCTGGGAAGATCCCACATGCCGCGGAGCGGCTGGGCCCGTGAGCCATGGCCGCTGAGCCTGCGCGTCCGGAGCCTGTGCTCCACAACGGGAGAGGCCACAACGGTGAGAGAGGCCCGAGAACCGCAAAAAAAAAAAAGGGGGAGGTGGAACTGTACAATGTCCTAGAACTAAGAACCTAAGGTTTGGAGTCTGACAACCTGGATTCCTAGTCATAACTATGTACCTTTTGGCAGCTCATTTTACCTCTTCAGGCCACATTTAGTCTCCTCAGGTGCCTACACCTCAGAGTTATTAATGAAAAGGAGGCTTAGGTATGTTACAAATCCATCTTGATCCTCTCAGATCCTTCTCTGAGGTGGATGTCACACCCACTTTTTTTTTTTTTTTTCTGCTAAGGACACTGACTCATAGAAGCTTGGGGGCCTGGTCAGCATCACACAGTTAATAAAATATGATGTGAACCCACATTTATCTATTTCCAAATCCCAGAGTCCTTCCATGTTCTGGTCCCTTGTGACGAATGCTTGAGAGAAGGACTAGGAGCGCTTTCCGTGAGGTGTAAAGCTTTATTCAGACAACAGCCTCATTAGTGCTGTCGGGAAGGGAGAAGGTTGAGGAAAGCCTCAGAGGAAATAGTCTGATCCGAGGGGAAAGGGGGACGGGAATTGGAGGACATTGGTTCTGGGAAGTAAGAGGGACGGGAAGGGGGGCGGAGAGCTGATAAACAGGCATCCCCCGGGACCCTGAGCAAATCCACTTCAGAAGGCGAGAATGGGACGGGGTGAAGCCGGAGGATCGAACCTGATAAGGCGCGGCCCGAACTAGCCAGGTCGGCGCTGATGCGGTCTCCTCCGGGTCAGACCAGTGCCCCTCCACCCACCCGCTCCCCAGTCCAGAACTCTTAGGAAGAGATATAAGCGTCTCTGCCATCCCTCATCCCTCGCCCCGCCCCACGCGCCCGCCGTACGGACCGTCCGCGGCTGCCGCTAGTCCCCCGGACCGGATCCAGGCGGTCCTCCAAAGCCCATGACCCCAAAGTTACCAGTCCTCCTCCCCTGCAGCTGCCAACGCAGACGCCGCCATGTCTTCTGCGGCCCGCAACCGGAACCGGAAACAGCCTCCGGGCAGTCGGAGGCGGAAAGTAAAGCAGGGGAGGGAGAGTAGCTCGCGGCCGTTTCTAGGCAACCTCAGACTCCCGGTCCTTAGATGGTCCTGAGGGCCAAGGGATGGTTGGGAAATGCCCTAGGAAGTGCCTATGGGCGGCCCACCGTCTCTCCCACACCCCTGAACGCCTGTTCCTCCGAACCTCTGACCAGTTCTAGCGAGTAAAATTGGTAACAATGTGAGTCTAAGGAGACCGGCAGTGGGGGTGGGACGATAAGTCCCACGATAAGAACGATAAGTCAGGCAAAATACGAAGGCACCCAGAAGGGGCGGGGCTGAAGGCCAGGGCTGGCGTCCCTCGGCCTGAAGAGCTGGAAGCTCCTAGGCTTGGGGTAAGAGAGGCGCTCCTGTCCGCTAAGCCGGCGGGCCGAGGGTGTGGGCGGGGGTGCTGAGGAGGTTGTCAGTGGCAGGAACTTTGGGGTGGCTGGAAGGGGCGGGGTCGGTGGGCGAGGCTGGATGGAGGGGGTCGGGGTCGGGTGGGTGAGGCTGGGTGGAGAGAGTGGGGTGAGGGGGAGAGGCTGGGTGAAGGGGGCAGTGGTCGGGTGGGCAAGGCTGGGTGGAGGGGGAAGGGGGACACGGGGTCAGGTGGGAACAAGGTTGGGTTGGGAGACAGGAAGAGAAAAGGAGGGAGGATTGCGGAAGGCACTCTGCTCCAAGATCTCATCTTTCCATTCTCTACCCTACCTTATTTATGAGGCCTGGATTGTTATGAAAAAAAAGGAAAAGGCAAGGCGGCTAACGTTAACCTTTCTTCCATGCCCGAACCAGGCCTCCCAGGTGTGTGGAACTGTCCCTGGAGCTGTAGCCCTTCACCACCATCTCTATCTCCTTCTGAGGGATCCTGAAATCTCTGTCATGGAAAAGTACCACGTGTTGGAGATGATTGGAGAAGGCTCTTTCGGGAGGGTGTACAAGGGTCGAAGAAAATACAGCGCTCAGGTGGTGAACAAAGAGGGATATCTCTTGGGTGGTATCCCACACCCTTAACTCCAGTGGAGAATGGGGCCAGAATACTGACCAGTATTCGTAGGACACTGATTCCTTCATACTTATGGAATATGAGCTCTGAAATTGGATTACTTGGGTTCAAATCGCAGCTCCACCACTTTCTAGCCTTAGAACTATAGACAAGTTACTCAACCTCTCTATGTCTCAGTTTCCTCATCTATAGAATGAAAATAGAACAGCGTCTTATTGGGGTATGAGGATTAAGTGTGATGTCACACTGAATAACTTAGAGCAGTGCTTGGCACCTAGTAAACAGCAATTATAATTATTATTAATATTATTATCTATCATACCATGAAGGAAGGGATAAACCACCTGAACTCTATTCTTCCCTCTTCATTTTTTCTTCCTTCCCTTTCCCCTAAATCCCTTAAATCTTGAGTTCTTTATCCAGTTCTTTTCCCAGAATACACCAAATGGATCTGTCTGGCAGAGGCTCTTTCCTCCTAGGGTGAGAGCAGGGGAAACCTGGGTAAGGCCAGGGTACCATGGAGAAAGTCGAGTGGGAGACTAGCAAGTATAGTGAGAATTGCTCAAACAATCTGAAGTCTGAGTTCTGGAGCTTTGAGGCTAATGTTTAAATAGTGTGGTTAGGCCTTGACTCTTGACCTTACCACTGACAGGTGGTGGCCCTGAAGTTCATTCCAAAATTGGGACGCTCGGAGAAAGAGCTGAGGAATCTGCAACGAGAGATTGAAATCATGCGGGGTCTGCGGCATCCCAATATTGTGCATATGCTTGACAGCTTTGAGACTGACAAAGAGGTGCGCTTTGGTTTTGGGTCACCTCTCGCCAAGAAGAAGGGTCCCAGGAATTTCCCATCCTCAAAATGCATAAATGTGGAGCCATTAGTAGCATTGCCTTCTCCCTGCAGGTGGTGGTGGTGACAGACTATGCTGAGGGAGAGCTTTTTCAAATCCTAGAAGATGATGGAAAACTTCCCGAAGAGCAGGTATTCCTGGCTCAAACTTCTTCTACCCATGACCTCTTCTCAGTTTAAGGACTGAGAGCTGAGGGCATTGAGAGTCTCCAGTTTGAAAACTCCCAAGTAAAATATAAGAGTCTAGGTATATGTAGAGGCAGTGTGGTGTGACAGTAAAGTATGTGAACGCTGGAACCCAAATCTCTGAATACAAAGGTTGGGTCTGCCACTTTGTAGCCTGATCTTCTTGGGCAAGTTACTTTAACTTCTCTTTGTTCACTTTCCTCATTTTTTTTGGTTTTTGTTTTTATTTCCATTACTCTAGGAGGTGGATCAAAAAAGATCTTGTGGGCTTCCCTGGTGGTGCAGTGGTTGAGAATCCGCCTGCTGATGCAGGGGACACGGGTTCGTGCCCCGGTCTGGGAGGATCCCCCATGCCGCGGAGCGGCTGGGCCCATGAGCCATGGCCGCTGAGCCTGCGTGTCCGCAGCCTGTGCTCCACAACGGGAGAGGCCACAACAGTGAGAGGCCCGTGTACCGCAAAAAAAAAAAGAGTGTGCTTCCTATGTTTTCCTCTAAGAGTTTTATAGTGTCCAGTCTTACATTTAGTTCTTTTTTTTTTTTTTTTTTGTGGTACATGGGCCTCTTACTCTTGTGACCTCTCCCATTGTGGAGCAACGGGGTCTTTTGTGTCTCCATACAAATTTTAAGATTTTTTGTTCTAGTTCTGTAAAAAAATGCCATTGGTAACTTGATAGGGATTGCATTGAATCTGTAGATTGCTTTGGGTAGTATAGTCATTTTCACAATATTGATTCTTCCAATCCAAGAACATGGTATATCTCTCCATCTGTTGGTATCATCTTTAATTTCTTTCAACAGTGTCTTATAGTTTTCTGCATACAGATCTTTGGTCTCCCTAGGTAGGTTTATTCCTAGGTATTTTATTCTTTTTGTTGCAGTGGTAAATGGGAGTGTTTCCTTAATTTCTCTTTCATATTTTTCATCATTAGTGTATAGGAATGAAAGAGATTTCTGTGCATTAATTTTGTATCCTGCAACTTTACCAAATTCATTGATTAGCTCTAGTAGTTTTCTGGTGGCATCTTTAGGATTCCCTATGTATAGTATCATGTCATCTGCAAAGAGTGACAGTTTTACATCTTCTTTTCCAATTTGTATTCCTTTTATTCCTTTTTCTTCTCTGATTGCCATGGCTAGGACTTCCAAAACTATGTTGAATAATAGTGGCGAGAGTGGACATCCTTGTCTTGTTCCTGATCTTAGAGGAAATGCTTTCAGTTTTTCACCATTGAGAATGATGTTTGCTGTGGGTTTGTCATATTTGGCCTTTATTATATTGAAGTAGGTTTCCTCTATGCCCACTTTCTGGAGAGTTTTTATCATAAATGGGTGTTAAATTTTGTCAAAAGCTTTTCTGCATCTATTGAGCTGATCATATGGTTTTTCTTTTTCAGTTTGTTAATATAGTGTATCACATTGATTGATTTGCGTATATTGAAGAATCCTTGCATCCCTGGGATAAATCCCATTTGATCATGGTATATGATCCTTTTAATGTGCTATTGGATTCTGTTTGCTAGTATTTTGTTGAGGATTTTTGCATCTGTATTCATCAGTGATATTGGTCTGCAATTTTCTTTTTGGAGTATCTTTGTCTGTTTTTGGTGTCAGGGTGATGGTGGGCTCATAGAATGAGTTTGGGAGTGTTCCTTCCTCTGCAATTTTTTGGAAGCGTTTGAGAAGGATGGGTGTTAGCTCTTCTCTAAATGTTTGATAGAATTCACCTGTGAAGCCATCGCGTCCTGGACTTTTATTTGTTGGAAGATTTTTTTTTTTTTTTTTTTATATATTTATTTATTTTTTTTGGCTGTGTTGGGTCTTCGTTTCTGTGCGAGGGCTTTCTCTAGTTGCGGCAAGTGGGGGCCACTCTTCATCGCGGTGCGCGGGCCTCTCACTGTCGCGGCCTCTCTTGTTGCGGAGCACAGGCTCCAGACGCGCAGGCTCAGTAGTTGTGGCTCACGGGCCCAGTTGCTCCGCGGCATGTGGGATCCTCCCAGACCAGGGCTCGAACCCGTGTCCCCTGCATTGGCGGGCAAATTCCCAACCACTGCGCCACCAGGGAAGCCCCTGTTGGAAGATTTTTAATCACAGTTTCAATTTCATTACTTGTGATTGGTCTGTTCATATTTTTTTTATTTCTTCCTGGTTCAGTCTTGGAAGGTTATACCTTTCTAAGAATGTGTCCATTTCTTCCAGGTTGTCCATTTTATTGGCATAGAGTTGCTTGTTGTAGTCTCTTAGGATGCTTTGTATTTCTGTGGTGTCTGTTGTAACTTCTTTTTCATTTCTAATTTTATTGATTTGAGTCTTCTCCCTCTTTTTCTTGATGAGTCTGGCTAATGGTTTATCAATATTGCTTATGTTCTCAAGAACCAGCTTTTAGTTTTATTGATCTGTGCTGTTGTTTTCTTTGTTTCTATTTCATTTACTTCTGCTCTGATCTTTATGATTTCTTTCCTTCTGCTAACTTTGCATTTTGTTTGCTCTTCTTTCTCTAGTTCCTTTAGGTGTAAGGTTAGATTGTTTATTTCAGATTTTTCTTGTTTTTGGAGGTAGGCTTGTATTGCTATAGACATCCCGCTTAGAACTGCTTTTGCTGCATCCCATAGGTTTTGGATCGTCATGTTTTCATTATCATTTGTCTCTAGGTAGTTTTTGATTTCCTCTTTGATTTTTTCAGTGATCTCTTGGTTATTTAGTAGCGTACTGTTTAGCCTCCATGCGTTTGTGTTTTTTATGGGTTTTTTCCCTGTAATTGATTTCTAATCTCATAGTGTTGGGGTCTTGATATGATTTCAGTTTTCTTAAATTTACTGAGACTTGATTTGTGACCCAAGATGTGATTTATCCTGGAGAATGTTCCGTGCACACTTGAGAAGAAAGTGTAATCTGCTATTTTTGGATGGAATGTCCTATAAATATCAATTAAATTTATCTGATCTATTGTGTTACTTAAAACTTGTGTTTCCTTATTAATTTTCTGTTTGAATGATCTGTCCATTGGTGTAAGTGAAGTGTTAAAGTCCCCCACTATTATTGTGTTACTGTCGATTTCCTCTTGTATAGCTGTTAGCAGTTGCCTTATGTATTGAGGTGCTCCTATGTTGGGTGCATATATATTTATAATTGTTATATCTTCTTCTTGGATTGATCCCTCGATCATTACATAGTGTCCTTCCTTGTCTCTTGTAACATTCTTTATTTTAAAGTCTATTTTATCTGGTATGAGTATTGCTACTCCTGCTTTCTTTTGATTTCCATTTACATGGAATATCTTTTTCCATCCCCTCACTTTCAGTCTGTATGTGTCCCTAGGTCTGAAGTGGGTCTCATGTAGACAGCATATATATGCGTCTTGTTTTTGTATCCATTCAGCAAGCCTGTGTCTTTTGGTTGGAGCATTTATTCCTTTCACGTTTAAAGTAATTATCGATATGTATGTTCCTATGACCATTTTCTTAATTGTTTTGGGTTTGTTTTTGTAGGTCCTTTTCTTCTCTGTGTTTCCCACTTAGAGAAGTTCCTTTAGCATTTGTTGTAGAGCTGGTTTGGTGGTGCTGAATTCTCTTAGCCTTTGCTTGTCTGTAAAGCTTTTGATTTCTCCATCAAATCTGAATGAGATCCTTGCTGGGTAGAGTAATCTTGGTTGTTGTTCTTCCCTTTCAACACTCTAAGTATATCATGCCACTGCCTTCTGGCTTGTAGAGTTTCTGCTGAGAAATCAACTGTTAACCTTATGGGAGTTCCCTTGTATGTTATTTGTCGTTTTTCCCCTGCTGCCTTCAATAATTTTTCTTTGTCTTTAATGTTTGCCTATTTGATTACTATGTGTCTCGGCGTGTTTCTCCTTGGGTTTATCGTGTATGGGACTCTCTGCACTTCCTGGACTTGGGTGGCTATTTCCTTTTCTTTCCCACGTTAGGGAAGTTTTCAACTATTATCTCTTCAAATATTTTCTCGGGTCCTTTCTCTCTCTCTTCTCCTTCTTGGACCCCTATAATGTGAATGTTGTTGCATTTAATGTTGTCCCAGAGGTTTCTTAGGCTGTCTTCATTTCTTTTCATTCTTTTTTCTTGATTCTGTTCCGCAGCAGTGAATTCCAGCATTCTGTCTTTCAGGTCACTTATCCGTTCTTCTGCCTCAGTTATTCTGCTATTGATTCCTTCTAGTGTATTTTTCATTTCATTTATTGTGTTGTTCATCTCTTTTGTTTGTTCTTTAATTCTTCTAGATCTTTGTTAAACATTCCTTGCATCTTCTTGATCTTTGCCTCCATTGCTTTTCTGAGTTCCTGGATCATCTTCACTATCATTATTCTGAAATCTTTTTCTGAAAAGTTTCCTATCTCCACTTCATTTAGTTGTTTTTCTGGCGTTTTAACTTGTTCCTTCATCTGGTGCATAGCCCTCTGCCTTTTCATCTTGTCTATCTTTCTGTGAATGTGGTTTTTGTTCCACAGGCTACAGGATTGTAGTTCTTCTTGCTTCTGCTGTCTGCCCTCACTTTCCTCATTTTAAAATGGAAATAATAATAATGTCTACCTCATAAGGCTATTGTGAAGATTAATGAGTTAATTCCTGTAAAGTGTTTGAAAGAGTGCCTGACACAAGTGTTCAACATATCTAGCTATTTTTAATGCTGTTGTTATTGTTAGGCACCTCTAGGTAAGAAGGCCCAGTGTGGTGGTACCAGAGAGGCAGGAAGGGATAAGCGTTGTGGTTAAGGCAGGATTCACCACCAAGGCACAGTGGTTAGCCGTAGGATTTGGTTGAAGACATTCTCCAGCCATATTCATTCTAGGGATTTCTCTGTACTCTAGCAAGTAGGCCCCCTTCAGGACTTCCTGTCACAGCATTCTGTTTCCTTCCAAGCATTCATCATTATTTGTAAGCCATCATCTTATTTATTTTGTCAGTCTTGTTTGTTTGTCTGGCTACTTCTCTTGAGAGAAGGGACTTTGTCTTATTTAATAACAGCTAATATATATTGAATGCTAAGTGCCAGGCACCATTCTGAGCAATACGTTACTTTACATGCTTTAACTCATTTAAATCCTCACAATGATCCTATGAAATAAGTAGTATCTTTATTGTCGCCTTATGGGTAGATGATGAATCTGAGAGCCATAAGATAATTTGCATGTGGTCATGCAGTTAGTGAGACTCAATAAATTTTCCTTGAATGAATGAATGAACAAATGAAAGAATGAATGAATAGGGGAGCAAGAACTAAGGAAGGTATCTTGTGAAGCTCTGGAAGAAAGGGAAGGAAGAGAAGATCACATCAGTAGTAGTATTAGGGTGGAGGCTTTGGGCTCATCAACAGACTCCTTCCGCTGACTTCTCCTTTCTTCCTCTCACCTGACTGTTTGACCCCTAGGTTCAGGCCATTGCTGCCCAGTTGGTGTCAGCCCTGTACTATCTGCATTCCCACCGCATCCTCCACCGAGACATGAAGCCTCAGAACATCCTCCTTGCCAAGGGTGGTGGCATAAAGCTCTGTGACTTTGGGTGAGGTGCCTGACCTTCTGTCTCTGCTTCCAGTTCTGCAAGGAGCCTTAGATCATATGCTTGAGTTCCTTGGGCCTCATTTTAGAACCTGAGCTGGAGACTGGGATTCCTGCTGGGTCTTGGAAGATGGTCTGTTTGTTCAGGTTGGGGATATCTCGCACAGTGATAGGTAGCAGTGACCAGCTCTAGAGTTTATTATTTCTCTATTTCTCTGTCTATCTGTCTATCTATCTCACACAGTGACCAGCTCTAGTGTTTATTATTTATTCATTTATCTATCTAATTTTTGGCCCTACCCACTGCATGCTGGATCTGAGTTCCCCGACCAGGGATCAAACCTGCGCCCTCCTGCAGTGTAAGCACAGCGTCTTAACCACTGGACCGCCAGGGAAGTCTCTCTTGTTTTTATTGAATATCTTCTTTTTCCATTTTGATTCCATCATCTACTGCAGATTTGCCCGGGCTATGAGCACCAACACGATGGTGCTGACATCCATTAAAGGCACACCACTCTACATGTCTCCAGAGCTGGTGGAGGAACGACCATACGACCACACCGCAGACCTCTGGTCTGTGGGCTGCATACTGTATGAGCTGGCAGTGGGCACTCCTCCCTTCTATACCACGAGCATCTTTCAGCTGGTCAGCCTCATTCTCAAGGACCCTGTGCGCTGGCCTCCCACCATTAGTCCTTGCTTCAAGGTGATGAATACTGAAAGACTGCTTTTGCATCAGAAACCTGTCTTCCTCTGCCCTGTTCCCTTTTCCACAATTTTTTTCCAGAGCTGGGGCTGCACTTTGCAGTTACTTAATTGATGCAGGAGCTGGGGCAAGCTGCCTTGCTTTTGTACTGCAGAGCCTTATTCTGGGAGGGTGATCTAAGGTGTGCCCAACTTGGGAGTAGCAGCCCCTCCTTGGGTCAGGCTGTCCTTTATCAAAATGGAGAGGTAATTTCAAGACACCAGAAACAGATATTGGTCCCTTTACACACACTCTATTCTACTAATTTCCTATCAGATGCAATGGCCGAATGATTTCCAGATTTGCCAACACAGATGTCCTCTTCCTGAAAGAATCTTTAGATATCCAAATGGCCATAGCTGATGGGGCTAGCTCACTGATTAGGGGCAGAGGATAGAGATGGTGCCTGTCTTTTGCAGTTAAATCTCAGCAGGCCGGGGTGGGGGTGGGGGGAGGGAGGAAAAGGAATTGACCTTTTTTATTTTTCATCTAGGGCAAGATTTGAGCCTTCAATAAAATTTAAATGCAGCCTTCTCCCAGGGTAAAACCTCACGATAACTTTCCTTTGTTTTATCTAAGATGAAAAGAGACAAGTTTCTCCCCAACCTATTTAGCTGGGGGTGGCCCAAATAATTATCAAAAAGAACCTAAACAAAGGAAGCATAATTGGGTGATATACATAAGATATACATTCTCCCTTAGGGCAGACATGCAGGTATCTCCAGCAAGAGCCAAGGTGTAATGATCACCTTGTTTTAGAACAAGGATTGTAATCTACTAGTACCTTCTATTCCTATTTCAGGCCCAATTGAGGATTTCCCCAAGGACACCTTATAACAGATGTACCCTTTTCAGACAGTCTCCCTGCCCCTCCACCATCTGAAGACTTGCTGAAAGATTTGTTTTTGAGTGCTCCCAAACACATCTTTACACAATGACTTATGCGTGTGAGTGTGCTTTTAACTGTAAGTGCATTTGTTCCTACCCAGCACAAACAAACCACAGTCAAAGGGAGGGCAAAGTGAGCAGTTTGGGACCCCCTTGAATGCTTGCTTTCTGAAGATGATTGTGAAGATGACATCCCTCTCTTTCTCTTCATTTTTTTTCTCTTCTTCACAAAGCTGTTGACATTGAGATTTCTGGTTTTACTTTTGGGGTTCCAAAATGTCCATGGACAGGAATTGGGGCTCCCCAGAAGGTGAGGCAGTGAGGTCTGTTCATGATTTCAGCCAGGGAAATGAGGCCTAAGGATAGGATTAGAGAGGGCGTGATTAAGACCAGCCAGTCTGTTGTAAGAATGCACTCAGGAGTCTTGGTTGGCCGATTCTGATGAGTTTGAGAGAGCCTGTGGAGAAGTGAAGGCTGATGGGGTATCCTTTCTCTCCACAGAACTTCCTTCAGGGACTGCTCACCAAGGACCCCCGGCAGCGTCTGTCCTGGCCAGACCTGTTACATCATCCCTTTATTGCTGGTCGTGTCACCAGTGAGTCCTTAGGGTTCCCAGGGCTCTTGCACTTCCCTAATACTCTACCCAATGCAACCTCTGACCCCAACGTCTGGATCCAACATATATTCTTTTCCCCACCAGCTTGAATTTTCTCCCTAGCCCTTTGCATGACCCTTGCCACTTCCCTTGTAACCCCAGTCCCTCTTTGTCACTTTGTCAAAAGGGTCTCCTTCCACAGAAGCCTGGAGATGCTGAAGTTGTCTCTGGCCAAATGGAAACAGTGGCGCAGCTCCAGTGTGATCACCTGTCCCCCTCTTCTCTCCTTGCAGTATTAACCGAGTCAGCAGGCCCAGATTTGGGTACCCCATTCACCAGTCGCTTACCCCCAGAACTTCAGGTCCTAAAGGACCAACAGGCGCATCGTCTGGCCCCCAAGGGCAATCAATCTCGCATCTTGCGGCAAGCCTATAAGCACATGGCTGAGGAGGCCAAGCAGAAGGTGTGTGGGGCAGAAGGGCATGTATAACATAGCCAGGCTAGTGACTGGGGGAGTTGGAGAAGGAGGGTGACTTTCTAGGGTTGGGAAAGGGCCACGAATAGGATTCATAGTGCCTTATGACAACCAAGTAGTTCTGACTCAGTGTCTCATTTCCCGCAGAAACACCAGAACACAGGACCTGCCCTTGAGCAAGAGGACAGGACCAGCAAGGTGGCTTCTGGCACAGCCTCTCTGCCCAGACTAAAGGCCACTCCTCAGGAACCAAGCCTCTTGACTGGGGTCTTAGGCTCAGAAATGAAGAGCAGCTGGGCTGAGTGGAGGGCTGGAGAAGCTCCCCCTGCACCTTGGTGAGGAGGGTAGAACCAGGGATTTATAAGATGAGGTCGCTTGCAGATCTTTGGCTCCAGTCAAAGCAAATACAGCATGGTCCCTGTCACTCACTACTGCCTAAATGTAGACAGGGCCCTGGGAGTCTTGAGTCCTGGGCGCCTGAACCCTAATTCCAGGTATTGATACTTTCCTGATTCATCAGGAAACGTGGAAACTTTCCTTTCTCTATGTCTCAGTTGTGTTGATTCATTAACTGAAAAGGAAAGAATCATCTCCACGCAAAATGGAAGATTATTTGAGTTGAGAGCTATGGGTGAAAACCGCCAAGGTAGCTTTGAGAAGAAGATCCAAAGTGGGAGGGCAGTCAAGGATATGCGTGTAGTGGACCTATCCTGTCCTGGCCAGATCCTAGAAGGAGGTCTCCTCTAACCAATCCTATATGGCTTATTTTTCATTCCTATCCTGGATGTAGAGGGAGGGACAAGTTCATGAACTCTAAGCCTCACAGGTCTGGAACTCATCTTACTCCCTGCTTCCTGTAGCAGGGAAAACTGGATCACCCAGGATTGTGAGCAAGCATTCCCAGAGCTGAGGCCAGAGGTGGTGGGCCAGCAGAGCCTTGATGCAGTGGACCTAGAAAATGAGGTGAGACCTAGGGGCTCCTCCTGGCCTTGTCCCTGCCATGGGATGTTGGGTCTTGGTAGATGTTTTCTAGAACAGTGATTCCCAACCCTCCAAGGAATAGCTCCCTTTGTGTTAAAAATTGCTTTCTTATTATTTATAGATTTTAATTGCATAGTATCTGAACATTTAATTATCAAAAATTGGAGTACATAAGTAAAAAGGAAAGTCCCTCTTGAGCCTTATTTCAGTCCCAGAGGTGTCTGTCTCCTTCCTGACTTTTTGTGCTTTTACATATATTTATATATATGTCCACATAGAATATATAGTTTGGCTGTTTTTACATTACTGAGTTCATACCATATGTATCGTTTTGCCTCATGCATCTCTTACATGATCTGTTCTAGAGATCTTTCTACATCTACTTCAATCTTTTGTTTTTTTAAGGTTTTAACTTTTTATTTTGAAAACATTTCAAACTTAAATAATAATTGTGAAAATAGAACCAAGAATTCTTATATACCCTTTCACCCAGATTCACCAATTGTTAAAATTCTGCGACATTTGCTTTATGGTTCTCTTCCTCTATGTATGGACACATCATCTTTCTGAATCATTTTAGGGTAAGTGCAGACATGCCCCTTTACTGCCAAATGTACTTTAGTGCGTATTTGCTAGGATCAAGGTGATGCACTTGCACCACCTCAGTGCAATTATAGAAGTCAGGAATTTGACACTGATATGATTCTGTTACTTAATCTACAGTCCATATTTAGATTTTGCCAATTGCTCTGGTAATGTTCTTTATAGCAAAAACATGTTTTTCCCCCAGTCCACAATCCAATCCAGTGTTAAGCATTGCATTTAGTTGTTATGCTTCATTAGTTTCCTTTAATCTGAAACCGTTCCTACTCTTTCTTTGTCTTTCATGCTTGATAGTTTTTAGGTGCACAGGTCAGTTATTTTGTAGAATGTTCCTCAAATTGATACTTTTGCATAATTAGATTCGAGTCATGCATTTTTGGTGGGCACACTACATAAGTGATGCATTGTCAGTACTACAGTCTTTTTAACAACTTCTTAGTATGTCCTAATATGTATGTGCCATGGTTGATTATTCCCTTACTGACTGGCTCTATGATGTTTCCAATTTTTTTATTATAAACCACGCAGTGGGTATCTTTCTAGGTGTCTTTTTATGCACACCTGCCAGTGTTCTCCAAGAGACTTTTCAAGACCCCTCATTTACTGCCAACTCTACCTTTTTAAACGGGTGGCTGAAAAAAATACATCTGTGCCAAAGGAGTCACTGGCCTTTTGCAGTTACTTCATGATTCCCCAGGTTGGGAGCTACTACCCTTGAACCTGACACACTCCTCCTGACCTCCTTCACTCCCTGATGCCTCAGGAGCCAGACAACGATGATGCTGAGTGGCGGCACCTGCTAGAGACCACTGAGCCTGTGCCCGTGCAACTGAAGGCCCCTCTCGCCCTGCTGTGCAATCCCGACTTCTGCCAGCGCATCCAGAGTCAGCTGCATGAGGCTGGAGGGCAGGTAACCAGCAGAAGCATACCATGGATGAAACTGGAGACCGTTTTCACAGATGAGGCATTAAAAAACGTTGATTGACATAAGGAGAAAGGAAGTTTGTCCCTTTCCTATTCTCTTTCACTCCGTCTGTTTAAATCAAGGAGATTTGCCAACCTCCTTTAGTAATACAGAAAGAGCAGACCTTGGGTTTTTCTTTCTGAAGGGAAAAGTATTCCTCTAGAGCAGGGATCAGCAAACTTTCTGGTGGAACTTTTTTAGGCACTGTTGTCCAAGAGGAAAAAATGGAGGATATCATGTAACGACTTCTATAATGAGAGAAAACACATTTCCACAAAATTTTTGACAAAATTAAAAATATGTAACAATTTAAGTGTGTAATATTTTCTAATGCAGGTATACTAATGAGAAGAATGAGATTCTTTTCTAGGGGATAACGTCTTGCTTAATTGGTGTTCATAATTAGTATTCTCTCCTACAAAGCCTTTCCTTGTGTCTCTGAAATGGTGATCTTCTTTCCTGGGAACTCACCGAAGTATGTTGCGTGCATCTCTCTCTCTTTTCTTTAAAGTTTTTTTTTTTTTAATTTTATTTATTTATTTAGGCTGCGTCAGGTCTTAGTTGTGTCATGTGGGATCTTTCGTTGCGGCCAGCGGGCTTCTCTCTAGTTGTGGCGTGTGGGCTCCAGGGCGCGTGAGCTCTGTAGTTTGCAGCACGTGGGCTCTCTCGTTGAGGCGCACGGACTCAGAAGTTGTGGCGCGTGGGCTTAGTTGCCCTGCGGCATGTGGGATCTTTGTTCTCCGACCATGGATCGCACCCGCATCCCCTGCATTGGAAGGCAGATTCCACTGGAATCTGCCTTCCAGATTCCAGATTCCAGATTCCAGATTCCACTGGAAAGAAGTCCCTTTTCTTTAAAGTTTTAAAAAATAATTTTTAGTAAATTTACCAAGTTGTGAAATCATCATCATAATTCAGTTTTAGAATATTTTCATCACCCCAATAAGATGATTCTTAACTATTTACAGTTAATTATCATTCCCACTCCTAGTAACAGGAGACTACTTTCTGTCTATTATATTTGTGTTTTCTGAACATTTCATATAAATATGATCATACAATGTATAGTCTTTGTGTCTGACTCCTTTCTCTTAGCATAATTTTTTTTTTTTTTTTTTTTTTTCGGTACGCGGGCCTCTCACTGTTGTGGCCTCTCCCATTGCGGGACACGCAGGCTCAGCGGCCATGGCCATGCGCTCAGTCGCTCCACGGCATGTGGGATCTTCCCAGACTGGGGCATGAGCCCGTGTCCCCTGCATCGGCAGGCGGACTCTCAACCACTGCGCCACCAGGGAAACCCTTAGCATAATGTTTTTGAGGTTCATTCATGTTGTAGCGTGTATCAATACTTAATTCCTTTTCATTGCTGATTAATATTCTGCTGTACGGATATATCACATTTTGTTTATCCATTCCACTAATTGATTGAAATTTGGATTGTTTCCAGTTTTTGGCTTTTATGAATAATGCTGCTTTGAACATCCATGAAGAAGCCTTTGTGTGGACATATGTTTTCATTTCTCTTGGGTGTATGCATAGGAGTGGAATTGCTGGGGCATATAGTAAATTTATGTTTAAGATTTTAAGAAACTGCTGGACTATTTATTTTCCAAAGTGGCTGCACCATTTTACAATCTCACCAGCAATGTATGAGGGTCCTCATTTCTCCACCTCCTTGCCAACATGTATTACTGTCTGTCTGTCTGAGTGTAGTCATTTTAGAGAGTGTGAAATAGTATCTTATTGCCATTTTAATTCACATTTTGCTAATGACTAATGTGAGCATCTTCTCATGTGCTTATCAGACATTTGTATTAATATTTCTTCTTTGGTGAAATATCTAATCATTTCTTTGGCTCATTTTTAAGTTGGGTTGTTTTCTACTTGAGTTGTAAGAATTCTCTGTATCTTCTGGATACAAGACCTTTATCAGATGTATGATTTGCAAATATTTTCTCCCAGTCTCTAATATGTCTTTTTATTCTCATAAGAATTTCTTTTGAAGCACAAAGGTTTTAAATTTTGAAGTCCAGTTACCATTTTTTTCCTTTGTGGATTATGCTTCTGGTGTTGTATCTGAGAAATCTTTTTTAAACCCAAAGTCTTGAAGATTTTCTCCTATGTTTTTTCTAAAAGCTTTCTAGGGCTTCCCTGGTGGCGCAGTGGTTGAGAGTCTGCCTGCCGATGCAGGGGACACGGGTTTGTGCCCCGGTCTGGGAAGATCCCACATGCCGCAGAGCAGCTGGGCCCGTGAGCCATGGCCGCTGAGCCTGCGCATCCGGAGCCTGTGCTCCGCAACGGGAGAGGCCACAACAGTGAGAGGCCCGCGTAAAAAAAAAGCTTTCTAGACTTTTAGCTCTGACATTTAGGTCTCTGACCCATTATGAGTTGATTTTTGTATATATCGTGAGGTAGGGATATAAGTTCATCTTTTCGCATGTGGTTATGTAATCATCCCAGCACCATTTGTTGAAAAGACTCTCCTTTCGCTCTTGAATTACCTTGGCACCCTGCACCTCTCTTTTGGCCCTTATCTGTCCTCCTTGTGTTGGATAATTTTTCAGTGGGGAAAGAGGTTAACAACTCTGCCTCCAGGGTAAAACTTTCTGAGTTAGAATTCCAGCCAAACTACTGTGTGTGATTATTGACTACTTACTTAACCTATCTAGAAGCTTCAGTCTCCTCGTCTATAAAATGGGTAATTGTATTTACTTTACAATCACTGGGGTTATTGTAAAGATTAAGTGAGTAAATAAGTGAACAGATTCAGAACAGTGAGTAGCATATTGTAAAGCACTTGATGTAAACGTTAGTCTTCTTTTGAAGAATAACCTTTTAAAAAATAACCATTTAAAAATATAATACTGTCCTGTATAAAAATAAGTGGTAGGTAGGATCTGGCCTGCAGGTCATATTTTGTCAACCCCTGATCTAGAGTTGAATAATATTGTTTTGTCTATCTGGAGTTGAGCAACATTGTTTTGTGCCCATTGTTTTTAATTTTCAGAAATGTGTGTGTGTGGTTTCATTTTGTTTTAAGGTGAAGGGCTGGAGAAGGGAGGGAGCAGATAGGAATGTCACTTGGTCTGTCACTGACTGAGGGGAGGTGTTCCCCCCTCCCCCCGGTTTGGTCACCTCTAAGTCAGGTGACCTGGCCATCTATATTCCCCTTTCCTGGTACACTTTCCCTGTTTCTTTGTTCTCCTTTTCTGGGTTTTAGATTCCCAAAGAAAGGAATGAGAACATTTGGTCTGCTTTGTCAACATCTTGGGGACACTTGGTATCTGTGACTCTCCTTCCTTTACCTCTCATAATATCGATTACTGTCTCTTTCCCTTGTGTCACCCAGATCCTGAAAGGCGTGCTGGAGGGTGCTTCCCATATCCTTCCTGTGCTCCAGGTCCTGAGCAGTCTTCTGTCCAGCTGCGGTGGTGACTCTGTTTCCTTGTACTCCTTCTGCCGAGGGGCAGGGCTCCCCCGGCTGCTGCTCAGCCTCCTCCGACACAGCCAGGAGAGCAGCAGTATCCAGCAGGTAAGTGCTGTGCCAGGAGCCTCTCAAGACTTAGCAGAATTTCTTCTCTTTGGACTTCGTTTCGTTGAATTGCCATCTCTATTTGGCCCAACTGCCTTTTCTTTTCTTCTCCTCCTCTCTAGTTAGTAGATCATGAATTGCAAATTCTCATGCCTTCCGAGGCCAGGCAGATAATGTCATCAGTGAAGTAGACTGTGTGTGACTATATGAATCAGTGGGAATGTGAGAAACTGAGATCTCGTGCTCAGTCGGAACGGGGCATCCTCTCCTCAGCGCCAGCTCACTGTTGTTAGGGGGGAATATGGGCTGAGTGGTGCCAGATCCTGCAGTTTTCCAAGAAAAGCTAGAAATCCAAATTTTTATGTGCAATTTCCCAATATTTAAAGCACTGTGTTTTTTTTTTGTTTGTTTGTTTGTTTTTGTGGTACGCGGGCCTCTCACTGTTGTGACCTCTCCCGTTGCGGAGCACAGACTCCGGACACGCAGGCTCAGCGGCCATGGCTCATGGGCCCAGCCGCTCCGTGGCATGTGGGATCTTCCTGGACCGGGGCACGAACCCACGTCCCCTGCATTGGCAGGCAGACTCTCAACCACTGTGCCACCAGGGAAGCCCAGAGCACTGTGTTTTGAAAGGTAAAATCCTAGGCTTTACAGGCCTGATTTTATAGAGCAGGGTACTGAAATTCAGAGATTAACTCACACACGGGCACTGCCTTGTCAGTGGTAATGGAGATGATAAGCGGGAGAGCTAGGAGTGAGTTTCAGTGTCCACGTCCCTGTGCTGTGTCCCGACGCAGCTGAGCTGAAAGGCCGGAATGCAGAAATGTTTAACGTGGCCAAGGCTTGGCGGCTGGAAGCTGCACTCTGCTGATGAGTGTTAGTCTTGAGAGTTTTTAAGGAATTTAGAGAAGAATTTGAGCTATTTTGAAAAATAGAACCTCCTAAACTCCAAAATGCTGTTCAGGCCCAAACAAGACACGTTTTCTGGCTGTTTACAGCCCGTCGGCCGCCACTTTGTTACCTCTGGATCTCCTCTCTCTGTCCAAACACCCTCTCCCTCTGTCCCTTTCTGTTTGCTCAGCCTGACTGGATGTCTGACACACTTTTCCCTTAGTCTTTGTTTCCATCCCCTACATTGCCCTAACTCTCTGTCCTCTTCCCTGGCAGCAGCGTTGGTATGGGACCTTCTTACGGGACCTGATGGCTGTGATTCAGGCCTACTTTGCCTGCACCTTCAATCTGGAGAGGAGCCAGACAGGTGACAGGTGGGATGAGAGGCATTTTGCTCTGTTGGCCAGTTTGGCTTCAGTTTCTACCCCCATTTCTTCCCATCCCCATTAGGAAGAGGCTAAGTAAGGAGAAGCCATGATTTGTGCCAGGTTTAGGGGTCAGCTGAGTGACCTCTTAGAGTCCACCTAGTCCTCTTAAGGACCCCGAGACACCTCCAAGTTTGCGCACGGAACTTCAGGTTCTAAGCGTTAGCAGTCACACTAAATGGAAGGCTCAGGGTGT
This sequence comes from Aethalodelphis obliquidens, assembly GCF_003676395.1. Classification (NCBI taxonomy): domain Eukaryota; kingdom Metazoa; phylum Chordata; class Mammalia; order Artiodactyla; family Delphinidae; genus Aethalodelphis; species Aethalodelphis obliquidens. The sequence continues at coordinate 18,858,956 of NW_020837946.1, read as the reverse complement.
GAATAAGCTAGAGAAAATGACAAAGAGGCCTGGAGGTATGTATGTGCAACTGTGTGTGTGTGTGAGGGGAGAGGAGAGGAGAGAGAGCACTCTGATGTGTTCCTTTGCAGAGATTCTCCTACCTGCCCTGAACGGACCCATTCACAACATGTGGGCTTTTAGTAGAGAGATGAGAAGAAACCACGGACTCATTTTTTCCTAGCCTACAGGTATTTCAGGAAGCTGCCAACCTCTTTCTGGAGCTCTTGGGGAAACTACTGGCCCAACCAGATGACTCTGAGCAGACTTTGCGGAGGGACAGCCTTATGGTAATCTGCCCCCCCTTCCAGATTTCTGTCTGTGGTTTTCCCTGTGTTTCTCCCATCCTCTTTCTTATGGCTCTGTAGGGTTAGATCGAGGTAATACAACAAATGTTCGTTGAATGCCAGCTATGTGTCATATGCCATCTGAGTAAGAGAAAGTCCCCATCTTCAAGGGATCAGGGCTAGTCTAATAGGAGAGATGTGATCAAGGACAACAGTGTGAAAAGTACATTAGAACTTCATGTAAAATGTAGAAGCACCACTGAAGAAGACTAACACTACTTGGAGGGTCATAGAAGAAATCTTTTTTTTTTTTTGGACCCCCACGCAGTATGTGGGATCTTAGTTCCCTGACCAGGGATTGAACCCGTGCCCCCTGCAGTGGAAGCACAGAGTCTTAACCACTGGACCGCCAGGGAAGTCCCTAAGAGTCATAGAAGAAATCTTGAAGGAGGAAATCATCTCTGCTAGGATTTGAAGAATGAACAGAAGTTTGCCAGGTGGATGAGGCAGGAAAGTAGGGAGGACATTCCGGGTAGAAAGAGCAACCTATATTAAAGCCCAGAGGCATTAAGCAGTGTGGCCTATTTTAGGGAACCACAAATAGAAGTATTTCTTCTTGAATAGACTTACAGATCAGCTAGTATTCCCAATCTTGTTTGTCCTACAGACTAGTAACCTATGTGGGTTCTCTCTCCTGGACTCTGGAGGTGAGGGATGGGAAGGGAGGCTTGAAAGAGAAAATAGTTGAGTTCTGACTGATCTCAGAGGAGACAGAGAGGAACATGTTCAAGGAGGGAAGCAATTGCCTGGACATTGTTCAGACTGGAAACTGGGAGCACAGATTTGGGCTACATTCCTACTTCCAGCTAGCAGCTAGCAGTCCATTCAGTCTTTTCTTTTTTTTAAATAAATTTATTTATTTATTTATTTTTGGCTGCATTGGGTCTTCATTGCTGCGCACAGGCTTTCTCTAGTTGTGGCGAGCGGGGGCTACTCTTTGCTGCGGTACGCGGGCTTCTCATTACAGTGGCTTCTCTTGTTGTGGAGCACGGGCCCTAGAGCACAGGCTCAGTAGTTGTGGTGCTTGGACTTAGTTGCTCCCCAGCACGTGGGATCTTCCTGGACCAGGGCTCGAACCCGTGTCCCCTGCATTGGCAGGCAGATTCTTAACCACTGCGCCACCAGGGAAGCCCAGTCTCTTCTCTTCTGAGAGCCCATTTTAACATCCCTCACCCTTTCCGGTAAGGAAGCTTTTAACATCTAACGTACATTTTGGCCAGTAGTGACTCACATTATTGGTCAGCACTTCTCATATGTCACTGTGCACTGAGTAGCATGGGGAGTTTGGAATAAATTCCCCACCTCTCGAAATTCTGAATCAATAAGACTGGGTTGGGAAAGACCCATGAATCCCCAGGAATTCTTATACTCAGGGTCCACAGATAATACTTTGAGAAACATCATCTAGGGAGCAGCTGATCAGAGTAAAAGGATTGACACCTAAAATTCCTGTCCTTGAAATGTGAAGGCAGATATATGGCACTTTCTGTGTGAGGAATCCTTAAGAGTCCATCAGCTGGTCCCCCTGGGTTTCTCTCCTCCTTTCTCAGGTTCTCCGGGCACTCCTGCTCCTTATGCTAAGTCCAGTCAGTTTTCTGATGTGCCTGCTGTTAACCCTGCCTTGTCTCCCTTAGTGCTTTACTGTTCTGTGTGAAGCCATGGATGGGAACAGCTGGACCATCTCCAGAGCTTTCTACTCCAGCCTGATGACCACACAGCGGGCTGTGTTGGACGGGCTCCTTCATGGCTTGACAGTTCCACAGCTCCCTTTCCACAGCCCCCCAGGTAACTGGAATGGGAAGGTAAGGTTCTCTCAACCTACTTGTTGAGTAGGTCCAGCTCTGCTCTTTCTCCTGCCATTACCTAGAATAGGCCTGGCATTTAGTGAGTGTTAAATAACTATGAACTGAGAGAAAGAATGGGGAATCTTAAACAACCAACGCCTTCCTGCGTTCTTTGCCTTTCTCGCAGGAGCCCCCGAGGTGAGCCAGCCGCTTCGGGAGCAGAGTGAGGATCTGCCTGGAGCCCTGTCCTCGGCACTGGCAGCCTTATGCACTGCTCCTGTGGGGCTACCTGGCTGCTGGGAAGCCAAGGAGCAGGTCTGAGCTACAATTTTTTTGTTCCTGTCCTCCCTGTTGCCAGAGTAGGGGAGGCTGGCCCAGCTTTTCAGAAAGGCAGAAAAACAAGCTTTTATGCCTCCCTTTACTCAGTACTTCCAGAAACAGATGCTCCCACTAGGTTTGAGCCACTTGTAGAACATGATGTAGCCAAAATCCCAGAGCCCTCGGCCAGCTGATTAGAGAGCTCAGTGACAAACTGCCCGTGTGGGGGGGTAGCTGATCTGAAGCCACCAGTGATGCTTCCTCAAGGGTTCAAGATTCAGATTTCCTGCTCCCTTTTGGCTAGCAACACTTTCCTCTGTACCTGCCGGCAGTGGGACTTAACTAGGCCTTGTCTTTTGGTTCTCCACTGGCCATAAAGACTGGGAATGGAATGGGGGCTGAGGTTCCTGGTGAATCTGGGGAAGAGTGGCTAGCAGGGGGTTGAGAGTCCTGATTAGTTGGAGATATGAGAGGAATGGGATTGGAATAATGGGAATGGGATTGAGTCTTCAGGTATGTCTCTACAGATCTCCCGGCATCTGGCAAACCAGCTCACTGAAGACAGCAACCAACTGAGGTCATCCCTCATCTCTGGCCTGCAGGATCCCATCCTGTGCCTACACCTTCTCAAGGTACTGCCTGCCCATTAACTCTTGGCCTTTCAGACTTCTTTCTTACCCCAAGGACTAAGAGAGAGAGAAAGAGACACTGAGAGAAATGAGAGACTCCCCCCTTGGAGGACCCCTTTCTGCTTTTAAAATTGTTCAGCTGAGATGGCCCTACTGTCAGCCAGTCCTCAGCAGAACCGAGAAGTGTCCACATCTCACAGTGTTTCAGCAAGAGGCACAAGTGGCCTGAATTTCTCTGATATCCCTAGTTGTGGATACTAGATCTGTCGAGAGGCTAGCCTGTTTTCAGCTGAGCCTTTCAATCTAGGAGCCCAGGGGCTGCTCTGGCTCCCTGACAGACTCCTTCCCACTCCCTTTAGGTTCTCTACTCCTGCTGCCACGTCAGTGAGCCCCTGTGCCGTCTTCTAGGGCGAGAGCCCCTGGCCTTGGAGTCACTGTGGAAGTTGGTCCAGGGCAAGGTAGGCCGGCAGCACGAGTGGGCATCTCTTGGGGGCCCCACCATCTCAATCAGAGGAGCCTCTGCTATCTCGGGTTTCCTTTGTAGGTAAAGGTAGTGGATTGGGAAGAGTCTGCTGAAGTGACACTGTACCTCCTCTCCCTTCTTGTCCTTCACCTCCAAGATCTGCCTTCTGGGTGAGTCATAAAGCAGCGTCTCTCCACTGAAATCTTCCACCCACATAGCTCACCCAGACATGGATTGTGGGGAGTGACACCCTACAGCCTATCCTTAGGAGGGATTGGGACAGAGGGTGTGAGGGTTTCTGTGAGGGCAGCAGCCTTGATGTATCTCTTTATTCCAGAATGGAGAAGCTAGGCAGTGAGGTTGCTACTGTCTTTACCCATTCACACGTCGTCTCTCTTGTGGTGAGTTTTCAACCTTCATCTTCCTCCACTTTTCACCCTATCATCCCACCCTTCTGCAAGCAGGAGAGTCATTTCCTAATTTGCAGCTGTTTGTGAGGCATTCTTCTGGACCAGGACAAAGAAATAAATCCTCTCTGCCTGTCCCGAGTACCATTCAGATGCGGACATTCCGCGACCTTGTCTAACTCTCCACAGAGCGCAGCAGCCTGTCTGTTGGGACAGCTTGGTCAGCAAGGGGTGACTTTTGACCTCCAGCCTGTGGAGTGGATTGCAGCTGCCACACATGCCCTGTCCGCCCCTGCGGAGGTGAGCTCTACCAGGGAATGCAGACACGCATTTTCTCTGAGTCAAATAAGATCTGTGTTCAGGGAGAAAGACTGAAATGCCAGCAAGCCTAGAGTAAACTAAGGAGTGTGAGAGAATCAAGGCGTCTTTCCTGTCCTGTCCTTCTGCCCTCGGATAATAGATCCCTCTGAGTCCAGACTGTCAGGGCTTTAGGTTTGTTGTTAACTTGCAGGACCTCTGATGGGGGAGGGGGAGGGGGAGGCAGCGTGTGTGTGTGTGTGTGTGTGTGTGTGTGTGTGTGTCTGTGTGTCTGTGTGTCTGTGTGTGTGTGTGTGTGTGTCTGTGTCTGTGTGTCTGTGTGTCTGTGTGTGTCTCTCTGTCTCTCCCTCCCTCCCTCTGGCACTTGCCTCCTGAAGGATCTCCCTTCCAGCCTCTCTCCTCTCCAGTCCATTTTCTTCACTGCCACCAAAGTGAGCTTTTTTAAAGGAAAACCTGCCCATTTGTTCAACCAGTAATTATTTCACACATAAATATAATAGTGAGTACCAGGCACTATTCTTGGCTTTGAGAATACAGTAGTGAAAGGAGAGACACAAAAATCTCGCCCATGTGGAGCTTGTGTAAGTCCTCAGTGGCTTCCCACGGTTTCTGGGTTAATGTCTAAATTGGTTAGCAGGCTACTCAAAGCTCATCTGTTCCCTCTGGGCTCTCTAATCCTGCTCCACCAAAGAATTAACATTTCCAAAGTTCACTGTGGTCTCTCACGACCTGCCTTTATGGGAGCTTTGACCTCTCCCTTCCTCATCTCCCTTTTATTTTATTTTTTTTAAATTTTATTTATTTATTTAACATCTTTATTGGAGTATAATTGCTTTACAATGGTGTGTTAGTTTCTGCTTTATAACAAAGTGAATCAGTTGTACACATATACATATGTCCCCATATTTCTTCCCTCTTGCATCTCCCTCACTCCCCCTCATCTCCCTTTTAAACTTTTAATCCCATCAGTTTCCTACCTCCAGGAGGCAGAGTTAGCACTCTCAGCTGTGTCCCGTTCCCTCTCCACAGCCCTCACTCACAGCCTCTCGTGTAGCAAAAGCATCTTCCTAAACTCTAATGGTTTGTCTGCCTGCTCACCCTACTGACTGTGTGTCTTTAGGACAGAGTTAGTCATTGAACGAATAGGCAGGAGCCAAGACTCCTAAGTCCAAAAGAACTCTCCCCACTACACCAGGCTGAAGAAGAACTCCTTGTGCCTGACTTGGATTTGGGAGCACAGGCCTGTGTGGTCACCTCACCCCTCTCAGATCTGCTCTCCTCCCACCTCTCTCCGACAGGTCCGGCTGACTCCACCGGGTGGCTGTGGATTCTATGATGGCCTCCTCATGCTTCTGCTGCAGCTGCTCACCCAGGTACAGCTGCATCCTAGGACGGATGGGAAGTAAGGAGAGCTGCTTTGGGGAGCCACTGGCCAATAGGAAGGAAGAAGCAACACAGTCACCTCTCCTCTCACACCGCCTGTGATGGCCTTAAATGGGACCCATCTGCTGTCAGTACGGACCCTTTAAGGGGAACCATTCAGCTACATCCCTTGGGATTCAGTGGGAAGAAAGTTGTAATTCCCTGGTTTCCAGTAGACATACACATGGGTTGAGAGGTCAGGGGTTAAGATGTGATAAGCGAGGGAACTGGGACAACAGGGAAATCCTAGGTGGGAAAACAGAAGGAATTATTTCTGGGACTCCTCTTCCTCATAGGTCAGGGACAAGAGTGAAAAAAGGCGTTTTGACTCCTGTCTTGGACCTCCTCGTTTACCCTCATTCAATTTTGTCTCTAGCAGGGGAAGGGTAATCCAGTAAGGGTCGTGGCTAGCTCAGAAATGTGGACCGTTCTGTGGCACCGCTTCTCCATGGTGCTGAGGCTCCCTGAGGGGGCATCTGTACAGGAAGAGGAGCTGTCACCGTCCAGTCCACAAAGCCTAGAGCCAGACTGGACGCTGATCTCACCCCAAGGTATCTTTCCAACAGCATGGCCCCTCTTGTCGGGCCAGTGTGTTGATTCCTCCTCAAGGGGAAACAGCCTAGAACTGGGTTAGCCCACGGAGGTGGCTACTGCTGCTGCCGCCTGGGGAGAGGGTGGCAGAGTCTGTGCTGGAGCTGCTCAAGGACAGGGAAGGGACTGAACAGGGGGTAGCCCTGAGAGCCTTGGGGACGCAGTGGCATCCTGACCTCTTGCCTGCTCCACTGGGTCTCCATTCTTGGTGTTTCCAGGCATGGCAGCCCTGCTGAGCCTGGCCATGGCCACCTTTACCCAGGAACCCCAGTTATGCCTGAGCCACCTGTCTCAGCGTGGAAGTATCCTCATGTCCACCCTGAAGCATCTGCTTTCGCCCAGCTTCCTGCATCACCTGACCCAGGCGTGAGTTGGAGCTAGAGGAGGGAGACCAGAAAATTCAATGTTGGCTGTTGGGGGGAGGAGGAGGGGAAGGCAGGAGAGAAAGAGCTGACAGCTTGAGCTATGAGGCAAGAAATGGGATTACTGAGGTTGGGGAAGGAGAGCTGGACTAGGGAATTTGAGAAGAGTCGGGGGAAGAAAGCTAAAGGGTGGGTGCACCAGACTGAGTATATCCTTCCACTCTCCCCTCCTTAGGCCTCAGGGGCCTGAGTTTCTCCCCGTTTTGGTGCTCTCTGTCTGCCAGCTCCTCTGCTTCCCCTTCGCTCTGGATGTGGACGCTGACCTCCTTGAAGGTGTCTTGGCTGACCTCACAGACTCAGAAGTCACAGCCCACCTGCTGCAGGTACTGGGGAAGCTACCCAGGCAGGAACGTGGGAGAGGAAGGTGGCCCAACCCTGTGTACTCAAATTCACTTCCCGACAGCTCCAGGGCTCTCGCAGGCCCCTGTAGGAGTGCAGCACCTGGCTTGGTCTAAGAGTTGAGTGGAGAAAGCATTCGGGCCTGAACAGAGGCATGTGGTTGGAGCTGGGCTGGTGCCTCTTCTCTCCATCAGTCCGATATCTGGATTCACTTGGAACCCACTGGGGCAGATATCTTAGTCTAGGCCCTGGAGACTCAGCTCCTCAGCTGGGAATCACTTCCTTGGAAATTGTTGGCATTAAGCAGTGAGCGGGTCTCTGAAGCAGAGAGACTAAGTCCTTGCAGAGCAAGGCATGGACTTGGGAAGGACCTGTTCTCCTGGGCTCCACGTTGTGTCTCACGTGCGGTGCTGTGGCTCAGGTCTTCCGGCTTTCTGTGGTATTCTCACCAGAGTTTGGCTTTTCTCTCTCCCAGATTGTGGGCTCCGTCTCAGTATCTTGCTGCAGTGTATTCTCCCTCTCCCTGCACCCCTCCCCCTTCTCCAGGTCTGCCGCCACCATCTTCCACTGACACAAGCCGAGCTGCCCATCAGTCTGCTCACACGCCTGGCCCTCTCTGAGCCCCCCTCTCTCAACCAGTTTGTGAGCACAGTAGCCGCCTGCCCTACAACCACCATCTCATTCCTCTCAGCTGCCCTCCTGGGTGACCAGCCGCTGCTGACCTCTGACCTTCTCTCCCTCCTGGCCCACACCGCTCGGGTACTGTCTCCCAGCCATTTGTCCTTTATCCAAGAACTCCTGGCTGGCCCCGATGAATCCTATCGGCCACTGCGCAGCCTCCTGGGCCACCCAGAGAATTCTGTGCGGGCCCGTACTTACGGGCTTCTGGGACACTTGCTCCAGCACAGCGGAGCCCTGCGCGGGGCCCTGCAGAGCCAGCTAGGACTGCTCAACCTTTTGCTGCTGGGGCTTGGAGACAAAGACCCTGCTGTGCGGCGTGGTGCCAGCTTTGCTGTGGGCAATGCAGCCTACCAAGCTGGTCCCCTGGGGCCTGCCCTGGCAGCTGCGGTGCCCGGTATGACCCAGCTGCTTGGAGATCCTCAGGCTGGTATCCGGCGCAATGCCGCATCAGCTCTGGGCAACTTGGGGCCTGAGGGTTTGGGGGACGAGCTGTTACGGTGCCAAGTACCCCAGCGGCTCCTAGAGGTGGCGTGTGGAGACCCCCAGCCAAATGTGAAGGAGGCCGCCCTCGTTGCCCTCCGGAGCCTCCAACAGGAGCCCTGCATCCATCAGGTACACCTGAGGGGACTTTGGAATCACCATGATGGGGCTGGTTTTCACAACATTTTTCTGAGATAGTCTTTAAGGAATTGGGACATCTAGAAACCCAAGCTGTATCCTTCTCTGGGATCAGGAAACCCAGGGGCCATGACTTGGTCATGAGTTTTTCATCTAACATTTCACACCTGGAGAAGGGAGGGGACCTGGAAGAAGGCTCCATTGGGCTAGGAGATGCCTGGGATCTCAAGGACCAGCGTTTCTTTCTTCTGGAGGCTGTGCAGGAGGGAGGTGAGGGAAGACTAGACGTTGAGGTGTATAGAGTGGTTTCATTCTGAGGGCCATGAAGGCGCTAACTATCTTTTTTAGCACTTACCATGTGAAAAGTACCATGCTAAGCATTTTACCTTTATTATCTTATTATCTGGTTTAAGCTTTGCTTCTCATTTTGCAGGCAATGAAACTGAGGCACAAAGAATTTAATAACTTGTCCAAGTTACAAAGCTAATATGTAGGATTGGACTTTGGAACTCAAGAGTCTAAGTCCAGAGCCCATGCTCTTTTTTTTTTTCCTTTGGCTGTGCCACAGGGCATGTGGGATCTTAGTTTCCTGACCAGGGATTGAACCTGTGGCCTCTGCAGTGAAAGCATGGAGTCTTAACCATTGGACCACCAGGGAAGTTCCCAGAGCCCATGTTCTTAACCTGCTTTACTCTGTTTTTTTCTATTTTCTGCTCCATTTTCAGTATATAAACAGCCCAATGGAAAAATGATACGTCGACCTATGATAAAGCTAAACCTCCAAATTATGATAGTTCAGTGTGGCGGCATCGGGAGGCCCCTGCAGAAGGGAGGCTCTGACAGGATGGTCACGATATGCATTAGAGTTGTTTGGCAGTCCGTGTGGGGAAATAATAAAAGGGATTCTTGGTGGGAAGGAGGTCCAGACCCACTGGTCTAGATCCACAGCTGGGAGTCTCACCTTTTGGCTTAGTTTTACTGCTGCATTTATTACCTCTTCCTGGGGACAAGTGCATAGGTCCTTTGGTGCCTTGGTTTCATGGTCTGTAACCAAAGAGAATGGAAATAGACCTCTGGTCCTGGTGATTCCTGTCCCCAAGGTCTGTCTTCTCCCACACAACCTATTTTGAGTCCCCAAGAGCTCATTTATTTTTCTTCCTTTTCTAGAGTGGGAATTGCTGGGCCAAATCACAGTCCTCTGCATGTCATGTTCTGTCATCTCTCTCTATCCCACAGGTGCTGGTGTCCCTGGGTGCCAGTGAGAAGTTAGCCTTGCTCTCTCTGGGGAATCAGTTACTGCCACGTAGCAGTCCCAGGCCGGCCTCTACCAAACACTGCAGGAAGCTCATTCACCTCTTGAGGCCAACCCACAATACATGACCCCAGATTCCTGGGGTCCAGCCTCCAACGTTCATTGCCCTACTGTTGCCAGCCCTTCCTTTTTCTGCTCTACAAGCCACCAACTCAACCAAGAGCTAAAGACACTGAAAGAGAGAAGCTGCCAATCAACTGATTTGAGAATGAGAACCTAGAAGAGATTTATGTATAAAGCTCCTTCTTTCCCCCAGATTCAGGATGATTTCAGCCAGTAAACTTCATTGTTGTTGGTGCCAGAGGAGATACCTTTCTTCTCTACATCAGGGGGTCTTTTCTCCAATAATGTGCCTTTAAACCCAAGGGACATGCCTCCTGGACCTTAGGGAGACACCTTCTACCTGAGAGGTCTCTTCCTTTCTGGAGCTCCTGAAATCTTCCCAGCAGGTTCTTGTTTTAGATGCAGTGGTCCCAGACAGTGATGAAGACAGAGCCTGCCTCTAGGGGATAGCCTGCTGTGGGGATAAATGCCATCAGTCCCTGTTATGGAGGGCTCCCCAGCCTGTAGCCCCCATTCCCATCCATTGGTGGGGGTGGGAGTGTACCTTTTCTTTCTTCCTTCCTTCCTCCCTCCCTCTTTCCTTCCTTCCTCCCTTCCTTCCCTTCCCTTCCCTCCCTTCCTTCCTTCCCTCCCTCCCTCTCTCCTTCCTTTTTTCTTTTTTTTTTTTTTTAACCCTACTTGGAGCTGCCAGGGTAAAGAGTTGAGAGGTTCAGCTGTTTTAGCTGATGTGTGATGCTGGAAGCACTGGTTTTCTGTTCACAGAAGATCCTGGTTTGGAAGCTTATTTATATCTTTTCCTGCCTTCCAGCTTCCTCCATCCCAGATGAGCTGCATGTGATCACCTACTTCCAAGCCAGGGCCAGTGGAGCTGAAATAGGAAAGGATAGGATTAAACAGAGGGGTAAATTGGATTGCTTTCTGATCTCAGGCTCAGTGACTAGTTTTAATATTTGGTGGAGTTTCAATGTATAGGGAAGCCCAGCTGCTTTAGAAGGATGGCTGTTTATGGAGATTGTGCAGTTTACCAGAAAGGGATGTTTGGCAGGCCCGTTGGTTAGAATCATAATCCATACTGGAAAGCTTAAACCTTCACTCACTGGATAGCTTGCAACCAGCTTCCCAGAGCCCTAATTTCTCCATCTGTAACATAGGCAGACTACTTTTTGTCCTTCCTTAAATTCCACTTGTTTCAGAAATGAAAGGTGAGTAAGGTGCCTTTATTTATTTATTTTTTTTTTTTGCGGTATGCGGGCCTCTCACTGTTGTGGCCTCTCCCGTTGCGGAGCAGAGGCTCCGGATGCCCATGGCTCACGGGCGCAGCCGCTCCGCGGCATGTGGGATCTTCCCGGACCAGGGCACGAACCCATGTCCCCTGCATCGGCAGGCGGACTCTCAACCACTGCGCCACCAGGGAAGCTCAGGTGCCTTTATTTTTATAAAGAATTCATTTAGACCTCATTTTCATTGCCCACTGTCTGTGTTTATATTTTGGCAAAAATAACATTTTTTTCTAGAGACCACCATAATTTCTTCCTATCCAGATTATTTTAGTTCAGTTCAATATATATTTATTTATTTGTTTGTTTTTTAAAGTTGTTTATTGAAGTATAGTTGAATTACAATGTGTTAATTACTGCTGTACAGCAGGGACTCAGTTATACATACATATATACATTCTTTTTCATATTCTTTTCTATCATGGTTTGTCACAGGATATTGAATATAGTTTCCTGTGCTATACAGTAGGACCTTGTTGTTTATCCATTCTATATATATCAGTTTGCATCTGCTAATCCCAAATTCCCAATCCAACCCTCTCCCAGGCCCCTCCCCCTTGGCAACCACCAGTCTGTTTTCTATAACGTATATTTATTGAGTCCTTTCTATACGCCAGATACTATTCTAGGCACTGGAGGTAAAGCAATGCCTGTTTGTCATAGAGTTTCCATTCTGGTTGGGGAGACAGTGGGCTTATTAAAATGAGTGAATTGCGGACTCCCCTGGTGGCGCAGCGGTTAAGAATCCACCTGCCAATGCAGGGGACATGGATTCGAGCCCTGGTCGGGGAAGATTCCACATACCTTGGAGCAACTAAGCCCGTGCGCCACAACTACTGAAGCCCGCACGCCTAGATCCCGTGCTCCACAACAAGAGAAGCCACCGCACTGAGAAGCCCGTGCACCGCAATGAAGAGTAGCCCCTGCTCGCCGCAACTAGAGAAAGCCTGCTCGCCACAACTAGAGGAAGCCTGCGCGCAGCAACGAAGACCCAACCCAACCAAAAATAAATAAATAAAATATTAAATTACTTAAAGAAAACTTAAAAAAAATAAATTTTTTAGTATGTAGAAATGTGATAAAAGCTCCAGAGAAATACAAAGCAGGAAGGGGGGGATGAGGAGTGCTGAGTTGGATAGCCAGGGTAGACCTCACTTAGAAGGTGACATTTGAACAAAGCAGTGCAGCTCTCTGAGGGAAAAGACTATGCAGGGAGAATGGTCTTCAAAGGCCATTGGAGTATGGCCATATGGAAGTATGCCTGGAGTGCTTGAGGAGCTATGAGGAGGCCAGTTTGGATGGAAAAAGTGAAGAAGGGGGAGAACAGTAGGAAACGAGGACAGGAAGGTAATAGGGACCAGATGTAGGCCTTAAAGACCTTACATTTTACATAGAGTAGGGATCTATTGGAGAGTTGGATCAGAGGAGTTCTGAGATCTACCTTATGTTCTAAAAGATTGCTCTTCATTCTTGTATTGTGATGGACAGTGAGGAATGGGGGAGGATGGGAAGTAGTGTGGGCAATTAGGAGGCTATTGTAATAATCCACATGAGAGATAATGGTGTCCTGGACTGGAGTGGTACCAATGGAGTGGTGAAAAGTAGTCATATTTTGAATGTATTTTGAAGATGGAACAAATAAGTTTTCTTGACTGATTGGATGTGAGAGTGTAACAAAGGAAAGCAGTCAAGGATGACTCCATGGTTTTTGGCCCGAGCAATTGGAAGGATGGAATTGCCATTAACTGAAATGGGGAAGGCTGTTAGTGGAGTGGTAGTGGGTGGGAAAACTCTAGTTCAGTTTTGAACGTTAGGTCTATTAGCTGGAAATTTTCAAACATACCCAAAAGTAGAGAGATTAGTTCAGTGAACCCCATCACCACTTCGATAGCTACCATATATATTCTTTTTTTTTTTTTTTTGCGGTACGCGGGCCTCTCACTGTTGTGGCCTCTCCCGTTGCGCAGCACAGGCTCCGGACGCGCAGGCTCAGCGGCCATGGCTCACGGGCCCAGCCGCTCCGCGGCATGTGGGATCCTCCCGGAACCGGGGCACGAGCCCGTGTCCCCTGCATCGGCAGGCGGACTCTCAACCACTGCGCCACCAGGGAAGCCCTATTCTTTTTTTACTTAAGTATTTTGAAACAAATCCTGGGCAACATATGTTATCCATGAGTACATCGGAATGTATCTCTGACAAATCAGAAATTTTGTTTTTGTTTTTCACAAAACCACAGTACTTCACTAAGACCTGTCTGATTAACACAAATATGTATACAGTATTGTGTATTTAAATCTGGATTTTTTTTTTCCTAGAAGGTAAACTAGGGGGAATTACCTTGTAAAGGAATTATTTGCTTTTTCCAAATAATTTATTAAACACTAGCTTGAAATATTTTGCTTATCTGGTATGTAAACAATTTAATGTAGAGAAGTTAAATTTACATCCAAACTTTTTAGGCTATTGCATCAAGCAATAATTAATTAATTTTTTTTTTTTTTTTTGCGGTACGCGGGCCTCTCACTGTTGTGGCCTCTCCTGTTGCGGAGCACAGGCTGCAGACGCACAGGCTCAGTGGCCATGGCTCACGGGCCCAGCTGCTCCGCGGCATGTGGGATCTTCCCGGACCGGGGCACGAACCCGTGTCGCCTGCATCGGCAGGTGGACTCTCAACCACTGCGCCACCAGGGAAGCCCTAAAACCTGTATTTTATTCAGATTTCCTTAATTCTTACCTAATTTCCTTTTTCTGTTCCAAGATCTCATTACACATCATTTAGCTGTCCTTGGGCTCCTCTGGCTCTAACAGTTTCTTAGAAGTTTCTTGTTTTTGATGACCTTGACAATTTTTTTTTAACATCTTTATTGGAGTATAATTGCTTTACAGTGTTGTGTTAGTTTCTGCTGGATAATAAAGTGAATCAGCTATATGCATACATATATCCCCTCCCTCTTGCATCTCCCTCCCACCCTCCCTATCCCACCACTCTAGGTAGTCACAAAGTGCCGAGCTGATCTCCCTGTGCTATGCGGCTGCTTCCCACTAGCTATCTATTTTACATTTGGTAGTGTATATATGTCCATGCCACTCTCTCACTTTGTCCCAGCTTACCCTTCCTCCTCCCCGTGTCCTCAAGTCCATTCTCTACGTCTGCGTCTTTATTCCTGTCCTGCCCCTAGGTTCATCAGAACCTGTTTTTTTTTTTTTTTAGGTTCCATATATATGTGTTAGCATACGGTATTTGTTTTTCTCTTTCTGACTTCACTCTGTATGACAGACTCTAGGTTCATCCACCTCACTACAGATAACTCAATTTCGTTTCTTTTATGACTGAGTAATATTCCATTGTATATATGTGCCCCATCTTCTTTATCCATTCATCTGTCGATGGACACTTAGGTTGCTTCCATGTCCTGGCTATTGTAAATAGTGCTGCAATGAACATTGTGACCTTGACAATTTTGAGAGGTACTGGTCAGGTATTTTGTAGGATGCTCCTCTACTGGAATTTGCCTGGTGTTTCTCATGCCTAGACTGGAATTATGGGTTTTGGGGAGGAAGATCACAAAAGTAAAATGCCATTTTCATCATATATCAAGGGCATATACTATCTACATGACTTAGGACTTGGTGTTGACCTTGATCACCTGGTAGAAGTGATGTTTGTCAGATTTTTCTACTGTTACTACTTCTGCCCTACTCCGCCTCCCTTTCCATACTGTACTCTTTGGAAAGAAGTCACTCTGCACAGCCCAAACTTAAGGAATGGGGGTTATACTCCCCCTCCTTTAGGGCTGAGTATCTACATAATTTGGGGGGAATTTTTCTGCATAGGAGATTTGTCTTTTTTATCACATTTGTGAATATATTCAACCATTTATTTATATCAGGGACTCATAGATATTTTATACTTTGGGTCATAAACCACTATTTATTTGATTTTATTGCTCAAATTGTTCGAGCTTCGGTCATTGGGAGTTCTTTCAATTAGCTCCTGTGACATACACCCACCAATCTGTTTTTTGTTTGTTTGTTTTAGGAACACTTTCTTTCTGGCACTACCAGATGCTTCGGGCTCATTTTGTATATTTCCTGTTCCGGTCTGAGAATCAGCCTTTTCTCTAGGGAGCCCTGGTTCCTTGTAATGTAGTGGTATTAGAAACTAAGACCTGGATGCTACCTGTGCTCGTTGCTACTAGGGTGTTTGCTGTAGTATTTTAAAGCAAAAGCAACCCCCTAGCACCATGTTGTTTAATACCTCATAGTGTCTGTAAAAAATAAGGATATCTTCTTAAAAGATGTCAAAATGTCCTGTGGCTGCCAGAAAAAATTACCACAAATTTAGTGACTGAAAACAACAGAAATTCTCTCACAGTTCTGGAAGCCAGAATTCTGAAATCAGGCTGTCTGAAGAACCCCATTCCCTCAGAATGTTCTAAGGAAGAATCCATTCTTGCCTCTTCTACCTTCTGGTAGCCCCAGGCATTCCTCTTCACTCTGATCTGTACCTCCTTGGTCACACTGCCTCTTCCTTTTTTCTGTGTATTCTCTGTGTCTGTCCCAGCTCCCTCTGCCTCACTAGGGACACTTGTTATTGGGTTTAGGGCCCACCCAGATAATCCAGGAAAATTCCTTAATCCTTTCAAGATCATCCTCTCAAAATCCTCAATCACATATTTTGTCATATAAAGTAATATTTACAGGTTCCTGGAATTAACACAAGGATATATTGGAGGGGGGTCACCATTCAGTAAACTACAATAAAAATATTAATAATGATTTCTTAACGTTATCTATGTTGTTAATATTCCCCCATCCATGTTCAGATTTCTCTATTGTCTCAAAAGTATCTTTTTTGTTTTGTTTTGTTTTTTGCAGTAGGCGGGCCTCTCACTATTGTGGCCTTTCCCGTTGCGGAGCACAGGCTCCAGACGCGCAGGCTCAGCGGCCATGGCTGACGGGCCCAGCCGCTCCGCGGCATGTGGGATCTTCCCGGACCGGGGGGCACAAACCCGCGTACCCTGCATCGGCAGGCGGACTTTCAACCACTGCGCCACCAGGGAAGCCCAAAAGTATCTTTTTTGCAGTTGGCTTATTTGCATCAGGATCTAAACAAGGTCCACTCATTGATGTAATTATGTCTCTTAAGTCTCTTATGATATAGAACACCTCACTCTTTTTTTATACTCTGAAATTGTCGGAGAAATTAGGTCATTCCCCGATACATTGGCCTACATTCTGGATTGGTCAAATGGCTTTTTTGTGACGACGTTTCTCTTTATTTCCTGAAAACTGGAAGTTGGAGCCAAGAGTTTGATTAAGATTCAGATTCAACTGATTTTTAGACAAAAATACACTACTTCCTAAGTATTACTGTGTAGTTCAAATTGCATCATATCATGAGACATAATTTATAGCTGCCCCACATTTCATGATCTAAGAGTGATTAAAATATACAAGTGATAGCAAATGTCCTTTCAGTGTAAAAATCCCCCATCAACCCTCTAATGATTTTAGCATTTATCAATGACTGTTGCCTAAATCAAATATTTATTAAGCATCTTTGTTCTGGTCCCGATTATTTTCCTTAGGTTAGTTTCATCTTTTATTGTCCCCTTTATTTCTGTAGCAGACTATTTAGAAAAGTTCTTTTCACCCTCCATCTCTCTTGAGATCTCCAAATCCATTAGGTCTAGGGACATCTGAGACTGAGGGGGTACAATCTGTCTTGGCTGGCGAGATAATTAACTGAGTCAGTGTTTCCTAAAGTTCACACTTGGAGCCCAGGAAGCAGGTGGTTGTAATTGGAGCCTGTTGGGTGGGTGGGGTTAGGGGAAGGTGGGTAGAGGGAAGCATGGCGGATCTGGCGATCTATCCTTTCCTGGGGTCAAACTCAAAGGCTTACTGGAAGGAACTACAAGAAAATCCTTCAATAAAGCCTGAGCTCTTTGATTTTAGAGGAGCGAATTAAGGCACGGCCGAAGAAAGAGTCCATAGGGGTTAGGTAGAATCAAGGTATAGCGGGTCCTGGAGCGCCAGAGCTTAGCCTTTAACAGATTTAACCTTGAGACTACATCTCCCAGAATTCCACTCGACGAGTCCCACCCCCGTTGAAGCGATTGCGTGTGCGCGAGCCCTGTGACCGCCTGTCCTCCCAAACTCCACAATCCCCGAGATTCCGCGCGCCTGCCTCCCTCCCGCTGGGATCGCCCCTTCAGGCCCTCCGTCCGTCCGCTGGGGGCGCGCGCAGTGCGTGGCTGGTGGCAGCGGCGCCGGCGGCTGATAGCGCGGGCCGTGTGGCCGTGCGTGGTTGCTAGGGGCGCCTGAGGCCGCCCGCTCGCCCGGAAGGCCAAGGGAGGAAGCAGCCCGGAGTCGGCGCCCAGCCGGGGCGAAGCTGAGTCCGCTGGGTGAGTGTGGCCGTGGAGCCAGGAAAATGACCCTCCGCCGCCCCGACTCTCCCGCCCCTCCCTCTGCCCGAGTCCTTTCACGCGGCCCCCAGCCCTCTGGCCGCTCCTGTCCCAGCCCTGCTTCCTGCCCGCCACCTCTCCATCCCCTGGGAGGAGAGGGGGCCGCGTCCTCCCACCCTGCCAGGACTTCGCGCCTCTTCGGAACCCTTCTCCCCCCTCCCCCCTCCGCCCCCTTCCCCGCCACGTCCAGTGAACTTAGTCGCCCCGCCTTTGGGTGCCCCGAACCCTGCAGCATCCTCTCACCCTGGGCCTCCGTGCCTCGTCTTTCCCGCTCCGCTGCAGTTTAAATTCTCCCTGCTTGGGTGTAAGCCCAAGCTCTTCTCAGGCCTCACGGCTGAATTTTACATGGATACCCACTTTTTAACTTCCCCATCTTCACTATCTGTAGAGAAATACTTTCTTAAACTAGAGATTCAAACAGCA
Source organism: Aethalodelphis obliquidens (assembly GCF_003676395.1). Lineage (NCBI taxonomy): Eukaryota > Metazoa > Chordata > Mammalia > Artiodactyla > Delphinidae > Aethalodelphis > Aethalodelphis obliquidens. The sequence goes on along the minus strand of NW_020837946.1, from coordinate 18,841,057 downwards.
TCCGAGATGCTGTGGAATTAAATTCTTCATGTATCCATACATCCATTACTTCATTTAATCATTCAACAATTTTTAATAAACATCGACAAATATTTAGTGAGCCAGGGCACTGTGGAAGCCCCGGCGGAGGGGCGGATACAGTGGTGAGCAAGGCAGGCGTGTTTTCACAGAGCTTATAGTCTAGGGGAGATTTTAATCAGGTAAACAGCATTTGCCGTATGTGTGGTGTGCGTTCTAATAGAACATTAGAAGGATATTTAACCCAAATTTACTTGGAAAACTATATTATCCCCATTCCCTGGTCTTCACATTCCCAATCTGGATCTAGGAAATGTTTTAATCCTTCCTTCCTTAGGGAGTTACCCCTGCTCTCTCAGTTACTCCAGATCCCATCTTCCTTAACGTCATTACTTGTTGATTTAGCCAGTCAACGAGTAGCCGGGAGACCCGTTGGGACAGTGTTCTATCCCATCCTTAATTTCTTGCAATAAATACTGAGGCATTGTTTGCATAAAAACCACTCACTTGGTGCCCGTAAAGTTACCAGCTGCTTATTAATTGGGCTGAATGGAGCATTGAAAAATGTATCAAGTGTTTTCTGGGAATAAAGAGGTGAGAGGACATTCCAGATACAAAGTAGCTTTAGTAAAGATACTAAAGTAGCTTTAGTAAAGGCCTGAAAAGAGAACTGTAAACAGTCGGATAGACCTAAGCTGTGTTTGGAGGGAACCAGCCCGGGACAAATAGGAATAGGGAAATTAATAGGGGTTAGATCACAAAGGGCTTTGGATGTTTTGCTGAGGAGTTAGAACTACATCCTCCAGAGCAGTGGTTTTCAAGCAGGATATTCAGGGGCCTGAGACTTCCAAGGGATAGATATGCACATATAGTTTTAGAAGAATCAGTTCCCAGATCCTCAGCTTCCAAATGAACGCTTCTAAAACTGACCTTACAAAAAAGGGGTGGAGAGTGTCATATCTCTCACGCTCTCAAATTTTACTATAGCATATTTTTCTGAGTATAAAAACCTCAGGTTGGCAAACGGAATATTTTGGAAATATTAATTTCAGGGGGGCCTTCTTTGGTGTTTGATTAAGTTACCTCAAAAACCTAGAAGGGCTCCAGCGGCCGGCGCCGGGGGATAGCACGCATGCGTCTTCTCTTTGAATGGGTGGCACCCTTATCCTCGCGGCGGCGGCAGGAGCCGTGGCCGTGCTGCTGGCAGCGCGGCTATGGGTAGTGCTGCGTCCCCGCGCCGCTGTGCTCCGTCGGTCTCTCAGCCTCTTGGTGGTGGCTGGGTCCGGTGGGCATACCACTGAGATCCTGAGGCTGCTCGAGAACTTGTACGATGCCTACTCTCCTAGACATTATATCATTGCTGACACTGATGAAATGAGTGCCCGTAAAATAAATTCTTTTGAAGTAAATCGAGCTGATAGAAACTCCAGTGCTACGTTTCCCGAATACTATATTCACCGCATTCCCAGAAGCCGGGAGGTCCAGCAGTCCTGGCTGTCCACGGTACTCACCACCTTGTACTCTGTGTGGCTCTCCCTTACCCCTGACTCACCGAGTGAAGCCAGATTTGGTAAGAAAACTGAGCCATATGGAAAAAAATTGACTTGCCCAAAGTCTGAGGGCCACTAAGTGGATCCAAACCCGGAAAGCCTGAGACTGCAGCATCTATACTCTAATCATTGTACTATTCTACCCTTCTACCCTTCTGTTCGGGACATAACTATTGAATTCATGAATAAATTTCCTAATAGGGTCATAGAGATGAGATCACCTAGAAAAAACAAACAAACAAACCAACCCTAGAAGTCTTCCTGTCTTCCCCTGTGTAATACACACTGCTGTTAGAGTGAAGCTTGTTCCTTGTTGGGATATTCTGAATTCAGAAGAACACAACAGTTGGAGACTTCCCTGGTGGTCCAGTGGTTAAGACTCCACCCTCCCAATGCAGGGGGCCCAAGTTCGATCCCTGGTCAGGGAACTAGATCCTGCATGCTGCAACTAAAAGATCCTGCATGCAGCGATGAAGATCCTGCATGCTGCATCCAAGACCCGGTGCAGTGAAATGAATAAATAAATATTAAAAAAAAAAAAAAGAACACAACAGTTAAATGTGTCTAAAATGTTTTTTGGGACCACAGATTTTTCAACCTGTATTGGATAGAGGTTGCATAAATTTTTTTAGGAGAGATTTCTTTCAGTTTAGATGTGTTAATCAGATAGTTAAAACTCATTTTATTAAATCGTCATGAAATGTTTATTTCAGTTACAGTTAATCCTTACCTTAGTTCTTTCTATAAAATATTTAGTATTTTCTACCTCCTCTTAACAAAAGGATAAACTTGTTTAAACTTGTGATGAAAAATTTTAGAGTTCAACTTTAAGATGTGCAAGGAATACATGGGTTTAATTTTTTTTTTTTTTTTTTTTTTTTTGGCTCTACCGCATGGCTTGCAGGATCTCAGTTCCCCAACCAGGGATTGAACCTGGGCCATGGCAGTGAAAGTCTGGAATCCTAACCACTAGGCCACCAGGAACTCCCCACGGAATACATGGTTTTAAAAATTCCTAGGGGAATACATGAGTAAAATCATCGGAAGAGTATATTGCAGGAAGACCACGGAAAGGTAATTAGCAGGAAGGTAACATCAGATTTGTGCTTGAGATTACTACTGTAGTGTCAGTGGGCAGTTTGAATAAGTAAGATTTTAGACTGAAGTTAGGGGGCCAATGAGAAAACTGGAGACCAGACTAGAGAGGATGAGGGCTTTATAGTGGTTGCAGTGAGAGAGAGGGTTTAGAGAGAGATTAACAGTGGTAGAGTGGACAAAACCTGGTGGCAAAGTAGATGTAGGGAGTGGGACAAAGAGCAGTCTGGAATGATCCTTGTTTTCTGACTTCAGTGATTAAGTGGGTGGTGATGCAGGAGGAACTATTAGGAGGAGGGCTTTGAGGAGAAAGATAAAGGAGTTTGGGCGTGCTGAATTGAGGTTCCTGTAGCACATCAAGGAAGAAAGCCCTGGGAGGTTGTTCTGACATGTCTGAGTGATGAAAGAAAGTTGAGAATGTAGGAGATGGTTGAGGCCATGGGATAAAAGAGGTTGCTTTGCTTTGGGAGAGTTTGTGTTAATAGTTGCAACTGCCATTTATTGAGCGCTTACTATGTGCCAGGCCAAGTGAGAAGACTGAGCACAGAGGAGCACCAACTTTGAGAGAGTAGGTAGGGGAAAAGGGACGGAAGAAGGGAGACAGAATATTTATAACCAAATCCAAAAATGAATATGTAAATGAAAAATCCCTTGCTGAAAAACTATTTTTTTCTCTGTTTTCTACGATTTTTATTTATTTTAAAATTTTATTCTATTTATTTATTTTTTATACTGCAGGTTCTCAGTAGTTATCCATTTTGTACATATTAGTATATATATGTCAATCCCAATCTCCCAGTTCATCCCACCACCACCGCCCCACTCCCATACCCTGCTTTTCCCCCCTTGGTGTCCACTTTTGTTCTCTACATCTGTGTTTCTGTTTCTCCCTTGCAGACTGGTTCATCTGTACCATTTTTCCAGATTGCACATATATGCGTTAATATACGATATTTGTTTTTCTCTTTCTGACTTACTTCACTCTGTATGACAGCCTCTAGGTCCATCCACGTTTCTACAAATGACCCAATTTCATTCGTTTTCATGGCTGAGTAATATTCCATCGCATATATGTACCACATCTTCTTTATCCATTCATCTGTCGATGGGCATTTAGGTTGCTTCCATGACCTGGATATTGTAAATAATGTTGCAGTGAACATTGGGGTGCATGTGTCTTTTTGAATTATTGTTTTCTCTGGGTATATGCCCAGTGGTGGGATTGCTGGGTGGTATGGTAATTCTATTTTTAGTTTTTTAAGGAACTTCCATACTGTTCTCCATAGTGGCTGTATCAATTTACATTCCCACCAACAGTGCAAGAGGGTTCCCTTTTCTCCACACCCTCTCCAGCATTTATTGTTTGTAGATTTTCTGATGGTGCCTATTCTAACTGGTGTGAGGTGATACCTCACTGTAGTTTTGATTTGCATTTCTCTAATAATTAGGGATGTTGAGCATCTTTTCATGTGTTTGTTGGCCATCTGTATGTCTTCTTTGGAGAAATGTCTATTTAGATCTTCTGCCCATTTTTGGATTGGGTTGTTTGTTTTCTTGAGATTGAGCTGCATGAGCTGCTTGTAAATTTTGGAGATTAATCCTTTGTCAGTTGCTTCATTTGCAAATATTTTCTCCCATTCTGAGGGTTGTCTTTTCATCTTGTTTATGGTTTCCTTTGCTGTGCAAAATCTTTTGAGTTTCATTAGTTCCCATTTGTTTATTTTTGTTTTTATTTCCATTACTCTAGGAGGTGGATCAAAAAAGATCTTGCTGTGATTTATGTCAAAGAGTGTTCTTCTGATGTTTTCCTCTAAGAGTTTTATAATGTCTAGTCTTACATTTAGTTCTTTAATCCATTTTGAGTTTATTTTTGTGTGTGGTGTTACGGAGTGTTCTAATTTCTTTCTTTTACATGTAGTTGTCCAGTTTTCCCAGCACCATTTATTGAAGAGACTGTTTTTTCTCCATTGTATATCCTTGCCTCCTTTGTCATAGATTAGTTGACCATAGGCGCGTGGGTTTACCTCTGGGCTTTCTATCCTGTTCTGTTGACCTATATTTCTTTTTTTTGTGCCAGTACCATATTGTCTTGATTACTGTAGCTTTGCAGTATAGTCTGAAGTCAAGGAGTTTGATGCCTCTAGCTCCATTTTTTAAAAATTAATTAATTAATTAATTTTTGGCTGTGTTGGGTCTTCGTTTCTGTGTGAGGGCTTTCTTTAGTTGTGGCAAGTGGGGGCCACTCTTCATCGTGGTGCGTGGGCCTCTCACTATCGCAGCCTCTGTTGTTGCGGAGTACAGGCTCCAGACGCGCAGGCTCAGTAGTTGTGGCTCACAGGCCTAGTTGCTCCGCGGCATGTGGGATCCTCCCAGCCCAGGGCTCGAACCTGTGTCCCGTGCACTAGCAGGCAGATTCTCAACCACTGCGCTACCAGGGAAACCCCCTAGCTCCGTTTTTTTCCCTCAAGATAGCTTTGGCTATTTGGGGTCATTTATGTCTCCATACAAATTTAAGATTTTTTGTTATAGTTCTGCAAAAAATGCTGTTGGTAATTTGATAGGGATTGTATTGAATCTGTAGATTGCTTTGGGAAGTACAGTCATTTTCACAATATTGATTCTTCTAATCCAAGAACATAGTATTCTCTCCATCTGTTTGTGTCATCTTTGATTTCTTTCATCAGTGTCTTATAGTTTTCTGTGTACAGGTCTTTTATGTCCTTAGGTAGGTTTATTCCTAGGTTTTTGTTCTTTTTGTTGCAATGGTGAATGGGATTGTTTCTTTAATTTCTCTTTCTGATCTTTTGTTGTTAGTATATAGGAATGCAAGAGATTTCTGTGCGTTAATTTTGTATCCTGCAACTTTACCAAATTCATTGATTAGCTCTAGTAGTTTTCTAGTGGCATCTTTAGGATTATCTATGTATAGTATGTCATCTACAAACAGTGGCAGTTTTACTTCTTTTCCAATTTCTATTTCTTTTATTTCTTTTTCTTCTCTGATTGCCAAGGCTAGGACTTGCAAAACTATGTTGAATAATAGTGGTGAGAGTGGACATCCTTGTCTTGTTCCTGATCTTAGAGGAAATGCTTTCAGTTTTTCACCATTGAGAATGATGTTTGCTGTGGGTTTGTCATATATGGCCTTTATTATGTTGAGGTAGGTTCCCTCTGTGCCCACTTTCTGGAGAGTTTTTATCATAAATGGGTGTTGAATTTTGTCAAAAGCTTTTTCTGCATCTATTGAGATGATCATATGGTTTTTCTTCTTCAGTTTGTTTATATGCTGTATCCCATTGATTGATTTGCGTATATTGAAGAATCCTTGCATCCCTGGGATAAATCCCATTTGATCATGGTGTATGATCCTTTTAATGTGTTGTTGGATTCTGTTTGCTAGTATTTTGTTGAGGATTTTTGTATCTATGTTCATCAGTGATATTGGTCTGTAGTTTTCTCTTTTTGTGACATCTTTGTCTGGTTTTGGTATCAGGGTGATGGTGGCCTCGTAGAATGAGTTTGGGAGTTTTCCTCCTTCTGCTATATTTTGGAAGAGTTTGAGGACAGGTGTTAGCTCTTCTCTAAGTGTTTGATAGCATTCACCTGTGAAGCCATCTGGTCCTGGGCTTTTGTTGGTTGGAAATTTTTTTTTTTTTTTTTGTGGTACGCGGGCCTCTCACTGTTGTGGCCTCTCCCGTTGCGGAGCACAGGCTCTGGATGCACAGGCTCAGTAGCCATGGCTCACGGGCTCAGCCGCTCCGCGGCATGTGGGATCTTCCCGGACCGGGGCACGAACCCGTGTCCCCTGCATCAGCAGGTGGACTCCCAACCACTGCGCCACCAGGGAAGGCCCTGTTGGAAAATTTTTAATCACAGTTTCAATTTCAGTGCTTGTGATTGGTCTGTTTATATTTTCTATTTCTTCCTGGTTCAGTCTTGGAAGATTGTGCTTTTCTAAGAATTTGTCCGTTTCTTCCACGTTGTCCATTTTATTTGCATAGAGTTGCTTGTAGTAATCTCTCATGATTCTTTGTGTTTCTGCACTCAGTTGTTACTTCTCCTTTTTCATTTCTAATTCTGTTGATTTGAGTCTTCTCCCTTTTTTTCCTCAATGACTCCGGCTAATGGTTTATCAATTTTGTTTATCTTCTCAAAGAACCAGCTTTTAGTTTTATTGATTTTGGCTATTGTTTCCTTCATTTCTTTTTTATTTATTTCTGATCTGATCTTTATGATTTCTTTCCTTCTGCTAACTTTGAGGTTTTTTTTTCTTTCTCTAATTGCTTTAGGTGTATGGTTAGGTTGTTTATTTGAGATGTTTCTTGTTTCTTTAGGTAGGATTGTATTGCTATAAAATTCCCTTTTAGAATTGCTTTTGCTGCATCCCATAGGTTTTGGGTCGTCATGTTTTCATTGTCATTTGTTCCTAGGTTTTTTTTGATTTCCTCTTTGATATTTTCAGTGATCTCTTGGTTATTTAGTAGTGTATTGCTTAACTTCCACGTGTTTGTATTTTTTACAGATATTTCCCTGTAATTGTTATCTAGTCTCATAGTGTTGTGGTTGGAAAAGATACTTGATACGATTTCAGTTTTCTTAAATTTACCAAGGCTTGATTTGTGACCCAAGATATGATCTATCTTGGAGAATGTTCCATGAGCACTTGAGAAGAAAGTGTATTCTGTTGGTTTTGGATGCAATGTCATATAAATATCAATTAAGTACATTTTGTTTATTGTGTCATTTAAAGCTTGTGTTTCCTTATTTATTTTCATTTTGGATGATCTGTCCATTGGTGAAAGTGGGGTGTTAAAGTCCCCACTTGTGTTACTGTCAATTTCTCCTTTTATGGCTGTTAGCATTTGCCTTATGTTTTGAGGTGCTCCATAAATATTTACAATAGTTATGTCTTCTTCTTTGATTGATCCTTTGATCATTATGTAGTGTCCTTCTTTGTCTCTTGTAGTAGTCTTTATTTTAAAGTCTGTTTTGTCTGATATGAGAATTGCTACTCCAGCTTTCTTTTGATTTTCATTTGCATGGAGTATCTTTTTCCATCCCCTGACTTTCAGTCTGTATGTGTCCCTAGGCTTGAAGTGGGTCTCTTGTAGACAGCATATATACGGGTCTTGTTTTTGTATCCATTCAGCCAGTCTGTGTCTTTTGGTTGGAGCATTTAATCCATTTACATTTAAGGTATTTATCAATATGTATGCTCCTAATACCATTTTCTTAATTTTTTTGTGTTTGTTATCATAGGTCTTTTCCTTCTCTTGTGTTTCCTGCCTAGAGAAGTTCCTTTAGCATTTGTTGTAAAGGTGGTTTGGTGGTGCTGGATTCTCTTAACTTTTGTTTGTCTGTAAAGGTTTTAATTTCTCCATGGAATCTTAATGAGATCCTTGCTGGGTAGAGTAATCTTGTTTGTAGTTTTTTCCCCTTCATCACTTTAAATATGTCCTGCTACTCCCTTCTAGCTTGCAGAGTTTCTGCTGGAAGATCAGCTGTTAACCTTATGGGTATTCCCTTGTATGTTATTTGTTGCTTTTCCCTTGCTGCTTTTAATATCTTTTCTTTGTTTTAATTTTTGAAAGTTTGATTAATATGTGTCTTGGCGTGTTTCTCCTTGGATTTATCCTGTATGGGACTCTCTGCACTTCCTGGACTTGATTGAATATTTCCTTTCCCATGTTAGGGAAGTTTTCAACTATAATCTCTTCAGATATTTTCTCAGAGCCTTTTTTTTTCTCTTCTTCTTCTGGTACCCCATAATTTGAATGTTGGTGCATTTAATGTTGGCCCAGAGGTCTCTGAGTCTGTCCTCAATTCTTTTCATTCTTTTTTCTTTATTCTGCTCTGTGGTAGTTATTTCCACTTTTTATCTCCAGGTCACTTATCTGTTCTTCTGTCACTAATCTGCCTCAGTTATTCTGCTATTGATTGCTTCTAGAGAATTTTTAATTTCATTTATTGTGTTGTTCATCAGTTTGTTTGCTCTGTAGTTCTGCTAGGCTCTTGTTAAATGTTTCTTGTATTTTCTCCATTCTGTTTTCAAGATTTTGGATCATTTTTACTATCATTACTCTGAATTCTTTTTCAGGTAGACTGCCTATTTCCTCTTCATTTGTTTGGTCTGGTGGGTTTTTTGTTTGTTTGTTTGTTTTGTTTTGTTTCTTTTTGCGGTACACTGGCCTCTCACTGTTGTGGCCTCTCCCGTTGCGGAGCACAGGCTCCGGACGCGCAGGCTCAGCGGCCATGGCTCATGGGCCTAGCCACTCCGCGGCATGTGGGATCTTCCCAGACCGGGGCACGAACCTGTGTCCCCTGCAGCGGCAGGCGGACTCTCAACCACTGCACCACCAGCGAAGGCCGGTCTGGTGGGTTTTTACCTTGCTCCTTCATCAGCTGCATATTTCTCTGTGTTCTCATTTTGCTGAATACACTGTGTTTGGGGTCTCCTTTTTGCAGGCTGCAGGTTTGTAGTTCCCATTGTTTTTGGTGTCTGCCCCCAGTGGGTAAGGTTGGTTTAGTGGCTTGTGTAGGCTTCCTGGTGGAGGGGACTGGTGCCTGTGTTCTGGTGGGTGGGGCTAGATCTTGTCTTTCTGGTGGGTGGGGCTGCATCCAGTGCTGTGTTTTGGTGTGTCTGTGAACTTAGTATGATTTTAGGCAGCCTCTGCTAATGGGTGGGGTTGTGTTCCTGTCTTGCTAGTTGTTTGGCCTGGAGCATCCAGCACTGGAGCTTGCTGGCCATTGGGTGGAGCTGGGTCTTAGTGTTGAGACAGAGGTCTCTGGGAGAGCTCTCGCTGATTGATATTACGTGCGGGCTGGGAGGTCTCTGGTGGTCCAATGTCCTGAACTCGGCTCTCCCACCTCAGAGGCTCAGGTCTGACATCAGGCCAGAGCACCAAGACCCTGTCAGCCACATGGCTCGGGAGGAAAAAAAAGAAAGAAAAATAAATATAAATAAAAATAAAATAAAAATATTTTTTAAATTATTACAATAGGGCTTCCCTGGTGGCGCAGTGGTTGAGAGTCTGCCTGGTGATGCAGGGGACATGGGTTCGTGCCCCGGTCCGGGAAGATCCCACATGCCGCTGAGCGGCTGGGTCCGTGAGCCATGGCCGCTGAGCCTGCGCATCCGGAGCCTGTGCTCCACAACAGGAGAGGCCACAACGAGAGGCCCGCGTACCGCAAAAAGAAAAAAAAAAAAATTATTACAATAAAAACGTAATTTAAAAAAAAAGAGAGAGCAACCAAACCAATAAACAAATCCACTAGTGATACAAGTGCTAAAAACTATACTAAGGTAGACATAAAAATCAGAAACAAGTTGGTGGCAGACGGCAAACCGCAAGTCTCCAGTTGCTCCCAAAGTCCACTGCCTCAATTTTGGGTTGATTCGTTGTCTATTCAGGTATTCCACAGATGCAGGGCACCTCAAGTTGATTGTGAGGATTTAATCCACTGCTCCTGAGGCTGCTGGGAGAAATTTCCCTTTCTCATCTTTGTTTGCACAGCTCCTGGGGTTCAGCTTTGGATTTGGCCCCACCTCTGTATGTAGGTCGCCCTCAGGCTTCTGCTCCCACCCAGACAGCACGGAGTTAAAGCAGCGACTGATTAGGGGGCTCTGGCTCACTCATGCTGGGCGGGGGAGGGAGGGGTATGGTAGTTATAATTGGAATGCCGGGTGAGCCTGCAGCGGCAGAGGCCAGCATGATATTGCAGGGGCCTGGCGTGCCGTGTGTTCTCCTGGGAAGTTGTCCCTGGATCACGGGACCTTGGCAGTGGCGGGCTGCACAGGCTCCTGGGGGGTTGGGGGTGTGTGTGGATAGTGACGTGTGCTTGCACACAGGATTCTTGGTGGCTGCAGCAGCAGTGTTTCATGCCCATCTCTGGTGTCTGAGCTGATGGTCGCGGCTTGTACCCTTCTCTTGAGCTTGTTTAGGCGGTGCTCTGCCTTCTGTGGGCAGGCAGGGAAGGAATCCCCTCTCCTTGTGCACCCTGAAACAATGGTCTCTTGCCTCTTAGGCAGGTCCAGACTTTTTCGCGGACTCCCTCCCGGCTAGCCATGGCGCACTAACTCCCTGCAGGCTGTGTTCACGCAGCCAACCCCAGTCCTCTCCCTGGGGTCTGACCTCCGAAGCCCGAGCCTCAGCTCCCAGGCCTTACCCGCCCCGGCGGATGAGCAGACAAGCATCTCGGGCTGGTGAGTGCTGGTCGGCACCAGTCCTCTGTGTGGGAATCTCTCCACTTTGCCCTGTGCACCCCTGTTGCTGCGCTCTCCTCCGTGGCTCCGAAGCGTCCCCCTCCGCCACCCGCAGTCTCCACCCGCAAAGGGGCTTCCTAGTGTGTGGAAACCTTTCCTCCTTCACAGCTCCCTCCCAGAGGTGCAGGTCCCACCCCTGTTCTTTTGTCTCTGTTTTTTCTTTTGCCCTACCCAGCTACATGGGGATTTTCTTGCCTTTTGGGAAGTCTGAGGTCTTCTGCCAGCATTCAGTAGGTGTTCTGTAGGAGTTGTTCCTCATGTAGATGTATTTTTCATGTATTTGTAGGGATGAAGGTGATCTCCACATCTCACTCCTCCGCCATCTTGAAGGTCCCTCCTAGGTGTTTGTTCTTTAATTCTTCTAGGTCTTTGTTAAACATTTCTTGCATCTTCTCTATCTTAGCCTCCATTCTTTTTCCGAGGTCCTGGATCATCTTCACTATCATTATTCTGAATTCCTTTTCTGGAAGGTTGCCTATCTCAGCTTCATTTAGTTGTTTTTCTGGAGTTTTATCTTGTTCCTTCATCTGGTACATAGTCCTCTGCCTTTTCATTTTGTCTGTCTTTCTGTGAATGTGGTTTTCGTTCCACAGGCTGCAGGATTGTTGTTCTTCCTGCTTCTGCTGTCTGCCCTCTGGTGGATGAAACTATCTAAGAGGAGGGACTGGTGGTGGGTAGAGCTGACTGTTGCTCTGGTGGGCAGAGCTCAGTAAAACTTTAATCCGCTTCTGTGCTGATGGGTGGGGCTGAGTTCCCTCCCTGTTGGTTGTTTGGCCTGAGGCGACCCAGCACTGGAGCCTACAGGCTCTTTGGTGGGGCTAATGGTGGACTCCAGGAGGGCTCACGCCAAGGAGTCCTTCCCAGAACTTCTGCTGCCAGTGTCCTTGTCCCCGTGGTGAGCCACAGCCACCCCTGGCCTCTGCAGAAGACCCTCCAGCACTAGCAGGTAGGTCTGGTTCAGTCTCCTATGGGGTCACTGCTCCTTTCCCCTGGGTCCTGATGCACACACTACTTTGTGTGTGCCCTCCAAGAGTGGAGTCTCTGTTTCCCCAAGTCCTGTCAAAGTCCTGCAATCAAATCCCTCTAGCCTTCAAAGTCTGATTCTCTGGGAATTCCGCCTCCTGTTGCCGGACCTTCAGGTTGGGAAGACTGACGTGGGGCTCAGAACCTTCACTCCAGTGGGTAGACTTCTGTGGTATAAGTGTTCTCCAGTTTGCGAGTCACCCACCCAGCAGTTATGGGATTTGATTTTATTGTGATTGCGCCCCTCCTACCGTCTCACTGCAGCTTCTCCTTTGTCTTTGGATGTGGGGTATCTTTTTTGGTGAGTTCCAGGGTGTTTCTGTTGATGATTGTTCAACAGTTAGTTGTGATTCTGGTGCTCTCGCAAGAGGGAGTGAGTGCACGTCCTTCTGCTCCACCATCTTGAACCAATCCTGTTTTCTACTGTTTTTAATTCTTCACCCAGCTCTCACCTGCAAAACTTAGATGAACCTTTAACTTCAGGATCTGGTACTCATGATGTGGAGTTGAGTGTAGCTTTCCTGCTAGATTCCTCCTATGACCTTGGAATTGTCTGGTCATAGGCTTCCTGTATTTTAGCATGCAATCAGATGCTTTGATCTGTTGGTGAAATGCAGAGAAAACTTTTCTTTAATGCCCAGAACTTCTCATCCTCTCTTCTGGCAGAACTGGGAAGCCAGACCTGGTATTTTTGGAACAAATACTGAGAGTGCTAATTTCTGTTAGGCCCTGAAATACAAAGGACCTTGCCTTGGGAGCCTCTTGGACATCCTGGACAGGCAGTGCTATTCTAGACCAGAGGTTCTCATTATTTGCAGTTTTTTTTAAAAATTAATTTATTTATTTTTGGCTGCTTCAGGTCTTACTTGCGGCCCGTGGGATCTTCACTGAGGCACGCGGGATCTTTCATTGTGGTGCGTGGCGTGTGGGTTTTCTCTTCTCTAGTTGTGGCACGTGGGCTCCAGGGTGTGTGGGCTCTGTAGTTTGCGGCATGTGGGCTCTCTTGTTGAGGTGCGGGAGCTCAGTAGTTGTAGTGTGCGGGTTTAGTTGCCCCATGGCATGTGGGATCTTAGTTCCCCGACCAGGGATCGAACCCACGTCCCCTGCATTGGAAGGAGGATTCTTTACCACTGGACCACCAGGAAAGTCCCTCTTATCTGCACTTTTAAAGCTCTTTGGGGTCTTCAGTGTATTTTTTATTGTGGGATATATATCTACTCCATACTAGAAATTGAAGTATTTATTTATTAATTCATTTAGAAATTATAATAAACCCCTTACAAGTAAACATAAGTAGCATTTTTAAAAATGCAAAATGCGGTTGTTTCAGAAATATTAGTGAGAAGAGTGGCATTGTTTTTGAGAATCTCCTTGTCTGGCTTAATAGAAGACAGCTGGATTCTCATATTTGTTTCTGCATTCAGTTGGTTCGATATGTTGTGATTGAATGATGACGAAAATCCAGCCTCACATAGATAATAGGAAAAGGGAGGAATATTTCTGTGGCCTTTTCAGACAATAGTGGATATTCTTCTTTGGTACTACACAGAAGTTAACAAGGGGTGGTTTTATGCAGTTTAGCTGCAATGGAATCTGAAATGTTATCAGTGAGCTTTTCATACTTTGTTTCATTAGAATCCATTGGTCTGTCTCTGACTTTGACCGGACCTTTCACCCGTGCCTGATTCTTTGACATTGTGTGATAGATATTTAGAAAATACTGGTTCATTGAGTTATGTAGATCTTACAAATGTTGCCACATTTTATTTTACAGTATCAAAAAACAATATATTATCACCACACTCATCAGAAAGATGGTTAAGTATTGGGAAGCTGTCAAGCTCAGGGTGGCAGATACAATTTTGCCAAAATTATAATTTTCTCTTGGAAGCTCAAATTTTATCATTGGCAACAAACACTGTCAGCTGTTTTCCCTGAAGCGACAGGCTTACTCTGTTTCATTTTCTAGAGAATGCCTGCCAAGTATCAACGTCTGAATAACCATCACTTTTGTGTCCTTCATTCTTTCAAGTAAACATGATGTTCCACAGAGAAATTTTGCAATTCAAACAAGTGCTTTATTTAGAGACAACCATCGTCTTCTATTTTATATGTACTTCTCATTTTGTAACACAGAATATTAAAAAGATGTACTTGAGGATTGAGATTTCATTTTTATTGCATCATCAAGGACATTCTTAAGTAAAGCTAGCATTTCTTCTTTCACTGTGCAGTGAAGGAGTGTGTGGTGGTGAAGAATCTCGCTTGGTGCCATTGTCTCGACTCCTACTCAGGAACCAGCAGTTTGACCCACCATTGCTCTTGCACCATCAGTGGAAAGGCTGGCACAGTAAAAAAAGGCAAATCACATCTTAGTTTTGTTATGAAAATAGTTTCAGCTAGTGGAACCCCTGAAAGAGTCTTAGGGTTCCCTCAGGGTCTGGGACCACACTTCGAGGACCACTGCTTTAGAGAGCTCACCTGAGGCTTCTTTCAGAAGCTGCTGAAGGTCAAGGCTTCAGGAGAGCTAGTCACTTAATTATGTTAAGCCTTCAGCTGTTTTCACTTTTTAGTAATTTGCAGATGGCTCTCCCTCAGCTCTAGCTGCTGTAAGCTGTATTTTTTCCTGAGGTTTACTAACTACTCTGACATAACTGTGTTCTACAAGAGCTGCCCTTCTCAACTTGTGGTAGTGACCCTTTCTTCTCATTAGGGTTGGGGTATTGGCCTTCCTTTCTTAACAGGACTTTAAAGAAGTTCCATGCTCCTCCAGCTTTCTTTAGGGAGACATAGTTTAGGATTTATCTCATAAGAGAAAATGGGTCTGATTCCTATACTCATTCTGTTCGATTTCAGACAAGTCAGTTCTACCTTCTTACATAACTGTTGAGCAACTAAAGTAATTTCATCAGAGATCTTATGACTGTAGACTCTGAACTGTTTCCGATGTCCTGAGTTCCCCTGTGACTGAGGGAAACACTTAGATGGAGGAGGAAGAGGAAACTTCAGATCCCAAGAGCCACATACACTCCTGTAATGTAGGAGAGTGATACAGTCAGTGTGTAATGAATAATTGCTTTCTGTAGAAATAGATACTTTGTCCAAGTTGTTCTGGGCCTAGCCCCTGGTGACTTGATGGTTTGAGACAACAGTCATAGATTTTCTAGCATAGACTGCTCGTCATTCACTCTCACTTAAGGAGGAAACTTGAGGCAAAATGACCCCACAGAGAGTGGAAGGCAGAATGAGATAGACAGCTTCTGAATGCTGTCTAAAGATGGCCAAGTAGGATGTTGAGATTCCTGAGACTGGATGCTTTAGAAGGAGAGAGGCTGGATCCAGGGACGTCAGGCAGGATGCTACTGCAACAGCCCTGCACTTGGTGAGGGGGGTGAGGGACTAGGAATTGGACTGAGCCGGTCATGCAAATAGAAAAAAAAGGATGTTTGAGGCCATTTTGTTTATCTTCAGAATGCTCAGCAGTTCTTTACCTTCCTTTCTTATCCCTTTAAGGGAAAAAAAAATTGTTTCTTTTTTAACAGGTTTGTGGAGGTATAACTGACATTGAAAATATTCATCACCCTCAAGTCAATTAATTTTTAAACTTTGTTCTAGGGAGCCTTAATACCTCATGACGTTTTGCGGGGAGGCTTGGGTGGCATTGCTGAGGAGGAGGCCAGACTAAGGCAGTGATCTTCCTCCTTCTTTCTACTCGCATAGCTGTGCATTTATCTGTTACAGAAACACAAGATTTTCCTGTAAAAACCATCATGGAGCTTATGAGGCATATTCATATGAGAAGAGAACAGCGGTAAAAGATAGCCTTTACAAAGTATCCAATTAGAGGAATAAATTACACAACAGATATTCATGGGTAGGATGGAGCTTGAGCTGGGCCTGGAAAAGGTAAATAAAATATGATAAGGATTCGGAAGGAAGAGGCTGAGTGGAGTAAGGGCCTGCAGACTGGTTTGAAAGGATTAGTACAAGACCAGAACAGGTCATATAACAGAGTTAAAGGTGGAAGGAAATGGAAATACACCTTAAAAAAAGACAGAAGCCAGACTCAGGCTAAGAAGTCTGGAATTTATTTATTGACTTACATGAGAATCATGTAGAAGCCTTGTTTAAAATACAGATCCCTGGCCCTACCTCAGACCCACTGAATCCTCTCTGAAAGTGGGGCTCAGGAATCTGTACCCCAGGTTATTCTGATGCAGGTCGTTGGTGGGCTACTGTGATATTAAAGAAGGACTCATGGAAAATTTTTGGAAAGGTAACTGATCAAGTAACATTTAAGCAAAGTTAACCTGGAGGTTGCCTGCAGAATGGAATTAGGAAGGGCAGACCCTGGAGACACAAACTTCAGTGTGGAAGCTGTTGCAGCAGTCCGGATCTGGGATGGCGGTTGAAATGAAAGGAGGGGGCATGCTATGAAGAAAGAATCTCTTAGGTTTTGTGACTGGTTTGGCTTTGGAGATTAAGAGAAAGGAAGAAATCAGAAGTGACTTAAGTTTTCCTCTTAGGTGACTGAGAGAAAGAAATTTCCACTGAAAGAAATTGGAACGTCAAGAGTGCAGAGCTAGGGAATTCCCTGGAGGTCCAGTGGTTAGGACTTGGCACTTTCACTGCCGGGGTCCGGGTTCAGTTCCTGGTTGGGGAACTGAGATGCTGTAAGCCGTAAGGTGCGGCCAAAAAAAAGAGTGCAGAGCTGTTCTGACAAGCTGGGCTGAAGTGGTTGGACTTGCCTGTGGAAAAGGTGGAGAAGACAGTTGGCGATGAGGACACAAAGCTTGAGAGAAGTCGGGTCTGAAAAGTGACTCGTCGCCTGCAGGTAATAGTTGAAGTGGTGAGAGCAGATTGGTTTGATGTGGGAGAGAGGATAAAAGAGAGGAGCTGTGGAGGATTTTGGAGCGGACCTCTGGAGGAAAAGGCACTGTTGAAGCAGTTGGGTGTGGCTGTGCCAGAGTTCCTACACTGAGTAAAGTAGCAGCAACAAGGAGATGCTGGTAGCACCCCAGTGTTCACTGCAGCACTATTTACGATAGCCAAGTTATGGAAGCAACCCAAGTGTCCAGTGATAGATGAATGGACACAGAAGATGTGGCACATATATACAGTGGAATATTACTTGGCCATAAAAAGAGAAATCTTGCCATTTGCAAAAACATGGGTGGGGGACTTCCCTGGTGGTCCAGTGGGTAAGACTCCGTGCTCCCAATGCAGGTGGCCCGGGTTCAATCCCTGGTTGGGGAACTAGATCCCACATGCATGCCGCAACTAAGAAGCCCACATGCTGCAACGAAGATCCCGCGTGCCGCAACTAACACCCAGGGCAGCCTAAATAAATAAATAAATATTTTTTTTAAAAAAGCAAAAAAACCATGGATGGATCTAGAGGGTATTATGCTAAGTAAGATAAGTCAGACAAGGAAAAACAAATGCCCTGTGGGAAATGGCCATTGCAGACACATACAAGATCTAGAATCCTGTTAGTCACAGAGAAGAGAATCCACTTTACTCTGGCACTAGCCCAGCAGGCCACCCGCAGCTTCTGAAGAGGGTGGGAGTATATCCTTCGCCTTCCTCTTCCTCATTTGGATTAAAAGTGAAGCCAGCTAGATGCCGGGCCACTTGCGTCCAGTGTTCCTGGCACCGAGGATTCGTGTGGAGGGCTGCAGAGAGGCAGACATTGAGCAGTGTGTGCAGAGAGGAGGGTTCTCTTCACCCAGCCCCGAGGTGTGCAGTGGGTACCCATGTCTATGAGGGAAAGTGGGCTTGCCCGCGGTGCAGATGAGGATGCAATGGTGTGCTCTTGGGCACTTCACCCGCAAAGGGGGCTCAGTATAAACAGTGGAGGAGTGTTTCCAACCTGCCTTTTGTCTTGTACCTGAAGGTTAGGGATAAGTGAGGGAACAGGGCCTAGGTGTGTGTTTCATTTCTATTTAAGAGGCAGCATGGAGTCAAACTCAGGTTTTAATCTAGCCACTCCTTGTTGGTTGTTTAATTATAGAAAAGTTACTTAGCTTTACTGAGTCTTGGATTCATCATCAGCAAATTGAACATAGGGTGTTTGTGAGGATTCGATGAGCGTAGTACTTGGTATTTATTAGGTGCCCAAACTAGCATTCATCAGTTCTAGTGTATTTCCCCTTTATTTACTGTGTTTTTTTCAGTTTATTTATTCAACAGAATATTGAGCACTTATTGTGGGTGAGACCCTGTACTGGGGACATCAGGGGAAGGACAACATGCTCCTTGCTCCTAGTCAGATGAGTAGTCCATTATTAAAGCTCAGTGTAATACAGACAGTGATGGTGGCGAGCACAGAGATGAGGCATCCTATTTGAACTGGGGAGTCCAGAAAGGCTGCCTGGTGAAAGTGATATTTGAGCTGTTTATTTTTTGTCTGGTGGAAGAGAAGGAAAGGCTTCTAGGGAGCGATACTTGTAGAGACATGAAGGTCTGAGATAGGAGGATGCACGTGACGAGCCACAAGTTGGGTGATATTCAGGGAGCACCAGCCTGAAATCTTGTTTCCTTAGCCCTTTTTGCCATCACTTTGGTGAATCTGTTGTGCTGCATCGGTGGGGAAAGACGTAGATTCCTGAAAGATGACTACGTGAATTGGGACGTGAATCTGTTGAGTGTACATGACACACACTCAGGTGTGTGGTCTTAAAAAATCACTGGCAGGATTTGACCCTTCCCTTTGTGTGTGCTTCTCTACCATAAGTGCAGAGTATAACTGTCCCCCGCACAGTATTTCCATAGTTTGGACTTGGTGGAGGTCCATTTTCTGTTACCTTAATTTGCGGTTACTGGCATCATATCTGGTTTTAGCCCTTATGCTGTCTTTTGCCCACTGTCATTTTGAATATTGGCAGTGATTTTTTGGTACTCTCCTTGAGAAAGAATCCACATAGGTCAGCCTTTTCAGGAAAAGAGGGCGACATCATGTGGCTTCTGCAGGCTTTTTGTTGGTAGACAACACCAACAGTTCCTGTAGCTGTAGACAGGAATTCTCCTATCAAAATACAAAGTCCTCTTCCCATTGACTGTGTCTCAAATGTAACTTGAGCAAAAAAATTCTCTGCTAATTCCTTCCCTCTAGCCACTCTGAAAACACTTGATGAAGATGCCAGGATTTCATTTAGAATTATCCCAGATGAATGACTTCTTATAAAAGGGTCTTGTATTATTTTTCCCCTGGATGCTGTCGTGAAAGCAGACCCACCTTTCCCTGCAGGTGTGAAAACTGCAGAATATTTTGTGAATTTGGCTTAGAAAGCAAGAGACCATACTGAACTGACTGTTGGGAACCCAGAACTACAGGCTGGTTCAGAGGTTTTGCTTTAGAGGAAAGATTCAATGAGGAAATGTAAGAGACACGTTCTCCTTCCCCCAAATCAGCTCAAACTGAAGGCTGGGATTTGGAATAAAGAAAGTTTCTCTCCTCTTCTCGCCTCTGTACTCTACTCCCTGACCTTTCCTGTCCCATTGTGGCTGCTGGAAATAAAGTCACCTTAAATATAAAGAATGTTGGTGTCTAGTTCCATCTTGTTTCTTCTCTTTCCCACCAACACGTTGGTTGGAATTTAAGCCTATATAGTTGGCAAGACACTTGAAGAGACGAAATTACTGTCTCAGCTCCAGAATGCACTCCAGCGGTCAGCAGGAGAAATCTCTGCTCTTACCTGAACTTGTCACATTTAACTGTGAAAAGCAGACCACATCAGGGGCAGCTGAGAATTGGTGAGGGAGCAGTAGATGTAAAATATGCTTCTCAAATGATCTTTGGCCATTCAGAATTGGTTGATGAGGAGGAAGGTATTAGCTGGTTTCTCTGCCACACCCAGACTTGCCTTATTCCTAGGCACACTCGTGTCAGGTGAGGGAACGAAACCACTTGTGTAAAGTTGTGGATGATGAGACAGAAAGGTAATTTTTTTCTTTGGAGAGAGAGGAAAGAGCTCTCTGAGTGAGAGGGTGGGAACATGTGAACAGACTTACACTGGTGGCACCTTAGTGTCCCAGTCCTTGATGGAGCCAGCTTTGGTTGCATGAGGGCAGCAGGAAGTCCACTGAAAACACCCTAAGGATCTAGTGTTCTTCTCCCAGGGCCCCAATTGATGACCAAGACTGGTTGCCCAAGAAGTGCTGAGGTGGGGCTCTTCCTTGCCTGGGCACCACTGTAGCATTGTGTCTGTCCTTCTAGGACTGTAACATTCCCAGTTGTCTCTCTGCCCTCCAGGCTGACGGACCTCAAGGATGCGGCTGCTACTGCTGGAGGTACGAGGCTCCTTACCTGAGCTGGGCCATGAGGCCACGTGGCCGTGATGTGGGCTCCTCATGGCCTCAGCAAGAACAGAGCACTACACTATTGGCCGGGGAAACAGCTTTAAGCCGAGTGGGCCCTCAGGCACAGTGCCTACCCCGCCACCTGAGAAACCCTCTGAGGGCAAAGTCTGGGCTCAGGGTCATCAGCAGGTGAAGCCAATCTGGAAGGTGGAGAAGAAGCACGTGGGAACACTTTCAGCAGGGTTGGGCCCAGGCCTCTTGGGTGTCCCACCGCAGCCCACATACTTCTTTTGCCCCAGCACTTTATGTAGCTCCGGGAGCACGGCTGTCATTGCAGGCCACAGCAACTCCTGTTACCTGCACTCCCTCCCGGACCTGTTCAGCAGCACCCTGCTCTACCGCCACTCCAACTACGGCCACAGACCATACCAGCAGCTGGAGTCTTTCTGCTTGCATTCAAGCCTGTCAGAAAAAAGACCTCTTTCTCTCCCTCAAAAGAGACTCCCTATCAGACTCACTGCCAATAAGGCCACTTCTTTCAAGGTCTCCCCCATGGCATCCTCATCCACAGAACCATACCTCTCACTGGGAGCAGCTGGGGAAAATCCTTCAGGGAAGAGCCTGGCCTCTGCCATCTCAGGGAAGACCCCGTCTCCACTCTCCTCTTCTTCCTCTTCCTACAAGCCCATGCTAAATAACAACTCCTTCATGCGGCCAAATAGCACTAAAGTGCCTTTATTGCAGGCCACAGAAGGCCTGAAGCCAGTATCCTCACCGAAGGTCCAGCTTGTCTCCTGGCATCAATCAGGGGGCACTGGAGACTGTGCACTCCAGCCTGTTGAGCACAAGGTGCCCAAGAGCAGTGGCACTGTCCTAGATGATGACCCTTCCCACAGCACCCTGTCTATCCCCAGTTCCTTAGACGCTTCCACCACCAGTGCTGCCTCTCCCCACTACAACTGGAGTAACTTAGCCACAGGGGCAGAGCCACATCCCTGTGGCCTGGATGGGGACTCTGTTTCCCAGAATCTGACTAAGGAGGTTCGGTTCACTGAGGCTGTGAGGAAGTTGACTGCAAGAGGCTTTGAGAAGAAGCCAAGGCAAGGCTACCATTTTGAACAGTCTTATTTCATGAACCCCAGCTTGCAGTGGGATGTCCTCAACAGGAACAGGTGGTGGAAACCAGCTGTGGTAGGCCAGCAGCTCCCTCAGGAGAATGCTGGAGCAGACAGTAGCGTCCTCCCTGGAGCCTCGGACACCATGGAGCTGGACAGTACAGTCTTCTGTACCAAACACATCAGTATTCACCTCCTTGCCTCACACGCCAGTGGGCTCAGCTGCAGCCCTGCCTGTGGATCTGCAATCAACTCCCCACCTCTTGGAGAAGACAAAACTCCAGCTCTGCCTTCTCCCCCTCAGCCCCTTGGCGTGGCCGAGGTGGCCACCCGCCTCTCTTCCATCCATCTGGGCAAGCTTGGGAGGGAGGAGCCTAAGGAAGCCAGGAAGCTGGACTCACCTGCTAGGGATATTGGGTAAGTCGGAGAAGGTTTTTGGTTCATTTAAAGCAGTAGAATGTATACATGTTTGGTGACACTGACC
Source organism: Aethalodelphis obliquidens (assembly GCF_003676395.1). NCBI lineage: Eukaryota > Metazoa > Chordata > Mammalia > Artiodactyla > Delphinidae > Aethalodelphis > Aethalodelphis obliquidens. Next base: position 18,819,208 of record NW_020837946.1, on the reverse strand, counting down.
GTCTGTCTCTGGAGGTTGGTTTTGTTTCTTAACTGCTGTAGAAGTTTGGTTTTCACTTTAGAGCAGAGGTCAGCAAGCTACACTTTGCAGGCCAAATCCCACCCTCTGCCTGCTTTTATAAATAAGGTTTTATTGAAATGCAGCCTTACTCCTTCATTTACTACTGTCTGTGGCTGCTTTTTTGTTATAACCGTAGGGTTGAGTAGTTGCGACAGACTGAATGGCCCACAAAACAAAATATTTACTGTCTTGTCCTTTAGAGGAAGAGTTTGCTAAGCCTTGCTTTAGGTTATAACCAGGGAAAAATAAGAATTCCAAACATCATGTGTTGCAAACTGTGATTTCTCTACTTAATTCCAAACCAAATCAGATTCTCAGTCAGTCCTGGTATGACAGCCGTTTCAGAGTTAGGGCATACACATACTTGGCTTCTTCTCTTGTGTCTTGTTACTTCTCTGGAACCGTGGTCCACCAAGGCCTTGTTCTGAGTTCCCAGAGAGAAGTCTAGGGACCTTTGATGTCTATTACCACACATTGATTGATGGTGTTTTGTATTCAGAATTTTGTTTTTATATGCCATGAGGGACATCAAAGAAGATGGAAGACATAGTGCCTCTCTGCAGAATAGGGGATGTAGGGTTGAGGAACTATGGCTAGACCTAAGCTCTGAGGACAAGAGGAATAGTTGTAAGGCCCAGGCAAGGGCCAGCAGATTGGTGACTGGGGAAGAGACAAACATTGGGAGATGATTAAGGAATGAGAATCCAACTGTGACCGCTCTTATGGAGTTGGCTGGGCCGGGGGCATGATTCTTTCTTATAGTTCAGCTACTGACCTCCAGCTAGACCAGGTTGAAGCTGAAGATCTGGAAGAAGAGCTAATAGATGGTTTGGAAGACTGCTGCAACCATGATGAGAATGAAGAGGAGGAGGGTGAGTAGGGGACCCTCTCACCTCCAACTGGGCATGGGTCACCACCGCTAGGGAAGGGGACTAACAATTGTGTACCAGATCCTTAACTCACTTTGTCACCTACATTCATCATTCGCCTTGGGGGTCTAAGGGTAGTAGTGGCTTTTGGGGGACTTGCTCTCTAGTCCCCCATCCCCCGAGTCTTGCCTTCTCCCTGCTGCTGTCGAGCTTCGGGGGCGCCATGCAAGGCAGCAGCGGGTGCTTGTGACTCTGTAAGAAGGCTGAGCCAAGATGTCTGAGGAAGAGCTGCCTGGGCTTGGTGACTTTGTGTGGCAGCCTCTCCTAGCTGGGACTTCTCTGCTTTTCACCCGCAGGAGACTCAGAGTGCTCCTCATGCAGTGCTGTTTCCCCCAGTGAGTCAGTAGCAGTGATCTCTCGGTGAGTGCTGGCTGTGCAGATCGTTGGTAGAGGCCCATTTTCCGTCTCTTTAAGATTATAAAGAGATTAATCACCTAAGTCATTAATTAATGGCCCTGTTAACCCTAACTCATTTTTACCAAATTTTTACATTAGGACTTTCGTTTTTAAACAGGAAACAGTGGAAGGGAACAGAAGCATATTTTATCAGTGGGGCTTAAAAACAGTACCAAGTTTCTTAGGCTGCAGTTTGGTCTTTAGGCTTCAAGAAATTGTTCAGGTAAAAAGCAAATAATTTCAAGAAGTATTTAGAAAATTAATAACTAATTAATGAAGACCCATATTGTTTGAGGTAGATTCTTAGTTAGGCTACCCACTTGAGGGTAATTGCCACCTTGCATTATGAGTATGTCCCACAGGCAGAAACAGTTCTGAGATAGATATACTGCTAACTGGAGCTTTTTGCAATGCTCTTCTGCTCCCTTCAGAGGTTAGTTTTATAAGACTGATGTTGACCTTAGTAATAAGAAATTGAATTTAAAATTCGCTAGCTTTAATCTAGATTATTTTGTTGGCTGCCCTTTGTGGAATCTGAGTGATACCCATCTCTAACTAGGGAACCAACAAGTCAGTCTCTTAATGTAGACCCTTCTTTCATAAAACAGATAGTTGTAGAATGCTGTATAACTGAGATGGGGAGTCCAGGGAGAGGAAGGAATGCAGGACTAAGAGGAAATTACTGTAAATGAGGACATGTCATTGTGCTAAAGAGTTTTAGAACTTGCTTAAGGATCATATAGATCAACTTTCTGGGTAGAAAGTTAACATTCTTCAATATAATCTTCCTTGTTTCCCTCATCACTTCCAACCTTGTCTCAATATGAAGCTCTGTCTTCATTAATTATTATTAGATATTAAAAAGAACCTTCATGGGCTTCCCTGGTGGCACAGTGGTTAAGAGTCCGCCTACCAGTGCAGGGGACGTGGGTTCGAGCCCTGGTCCAGGAAGATCCCACATGCCACAGAGCAAGTAGGCCACAACTACCGAGCCCACGTGCTGCAACTACTGAAGCCCGTGCACCCTAGAGCCCGTGCTCTGCAACAAGAGAAGCCACCACAATGAGAAGGCCATGCACCTCAATGAAGAGTAGCCCCCGCTCTCCGCAACTAGAGAAAGCCCACACGCAGCAACAAAGACCCAATGCAGCCAAAAATAAATAAATAAAATAAATTTTTAAAAAAAGAAAAGAAAAAGAACCCTCACAAAGTACTAAACATTAAAGTTTTTTTCTTTTAAAAAATAATTTCTACTGAAAATGTAAAAAAAGCAAAATTTCTATTCTAATTTTAATTAAAATCTGGCCATATGTGTTGAGGCTTGCCTAGCATGTGGAGCACCCAGATTCTGGTTGCTTTCCTTTGTGTCAGTTGTGCCTTAGATGAAGCTAAGAGGAAAAGTTAGCCTCACCTAAGATTAGTACGGACAAGGCAGGCTGCATCTCTGAATGTGATGGTGCACATTCACATGGTGCAGCGGCCGTACTAGTTTTAGAGTCCCAAACTAACGAGGTGGAGAGAGTTGTTTGGAAAGTGGAGAGACAAAATTGGGACTTTCTGTGAAGATTAGTAGAAATCCTATCATAGGTATCCTGAATCTGGTGCATAAATTCTGTTACTTTAAGCCTAACCCATTGTTCTTTCAGAAAAGCAAAACTACTCCTGGTCATATATATTGGATGTTGACTAAGCACCTCCACTATCCAGAAGAGAAATATATTTAACATTTAATTGACTTGGAACCCCTTTTCCACACTTAAGGGCGATCTAGGTTTGTGTTCAGGCCTACTTCAAGGCAGCTGAACAGCCCTTTATTTAACCTTTCTGATTTATAAGATAAAATTCACAAAAGTGTTTGTTAATTATTTGCTCATTAATTAATTTAACTTCTACAAAATATACAGTCTATATGAAGCTTAAAACATGAGTTCAAGCAAATGGAGGTTGATGAATTCTAAACTACTTTGCATTTTGACTAAAATCAGAAATATTTTTGGATTGCAAAAATCTTATTTTTTCCCAATTATGAAAGATTTATATATTTATTATAGAAAGTTTTGCAGTCACAGAAAGATCATTGAAATCACTACCTCTGCTTCTCTATTCAGCAATAGTTTATTACATTTCCTGTTCCATATTTTTTTTTCTAAGAATTGTGTAAATTTAGAGATGGTAGTCATCAAGTCCAGCCTCTTTTTTTCAGACATGAAAATTGAGGAGAGAAGTTAAGTAACGATTTGCAAGGTCAAGGTTTCTAGCACTGCTAAACCAGAAGCCAGATCCATTGAGGTTAAGTTCAGTACTCTTGAGAGGCAGCTAACAAAGATATTTATTTTTTTAATAAAACTTTTGAGACATTTGTAGATTTCCATGCAGTTTTAAGAAATAATACAGAGATTTCCTGAATTCTTTACTCAGTTTCCCCCTGTGGTAACATCCTTTTTTTTATTTTGGCTGCATTGGGTCTTCATTGCTGCCCACAGGCTTTCTCTAGTTGCGGCGAGCCAGGCTACTCTTTGTTGAGGTGCGTGGGCTTCTCATTGCAGTGGCTTCCCTCGTTGCAGAGCCCGGGCTGTAGGTGCATGGGCTTCAGTAGTTGTGGTGCACGAGCTCAGTAGTTGTGGCTTGCGGGCTCTAGAGCACAGGCTCAGTAGTTGTGGCGCAGGGGCTTAGTTGCTCCGCGGCATGTGGGATCTTCCCAGACCAGGGCTCGAACCCATGTCCCCTGCATTGGCAGGCGGATTCTTAACCACTGTGCCACCAGGGAAGTCCCTCCTGTGTAACATCTTGCAAACTGTAGTACAATTTAGTACAATCAAGACATTAACATTAGTGAAAATGTAAACATTTCCGTCACTGCAAGAATCCCTCCTGTTGTCCTGAGAGCACACTTCCTTCCTTCCTACTCCCATCCCCTTCTTAACCCCTAGCAACTGATAGTTTTGTTATTTCAAGAATGTTATACAAATGGAATGATAGCCATATATAGCCTTTTGAGATTAGCTTTTTTTACTCAGCATATTCTTTGCAAATTCATCCAGGTTGTTGCGTGTATCCATAGTTCATTCCTTTATATTGCTGAGTAGTGTTCCACGGTATCAATGGACCACAGTTTGATTAACCAGCCACCTGCTGAAGGATATTTTGTTTGTTTCCAATTTTTGACTATCACGAGTAAAGCTGCTCTAAACAACTGTGTACATATTTTTGAGTGAACATAAGTCTTCACCTCTCTGAGATAAATGCCCAGGAGTGTAATTGCTGGGTTCTATGGTAATTGCATGTTTAGTTTCTTTAGTTTGATTTTTTTCTTTTTTGGCTGTGCCACACAGCATGTGGGATCTTAGTTCCCCTACCAGGGATTGAACCTGAGCCCCCTGCAGTGGGAGCACAGAGTCTTAACCACTGGACTGCCAGGGAAATCTGCATGTTTAGTTTTTTAAGAAACTGCCAGAACTGTTTTCCAGAGTGGCTGCACCATTTTGCATTCCTATCTTGTCTTTGTTTTTAAACATTAACTCATTCTCCTTGATTTTCAACAATCTTAAATTCTGATACTCAGTAAATGGAAAGCCTTTAAAGTAAAATACTTTGGAAATGAGGAATAGAGTTGAATTAATTGGATTTATTTAATTAGGAATTAATATTTAACTTGACCCAATAAAATGCACTAAAAATCTCTAAGGTTTGAAACACTGAAGTGTTTTACATACAGTGCCTATTTCTGTCGTGCTGCAAAATAACAAGTAGAGGGCTTCCCTGGTGGCGCAGAGGTTGAGAGTCCGCCTGCTGATGCAGGGGACACGGGTTCGTGCCCCGGTCCGGGAAGATCCCACATGCCATGGAGCGGCTGGGCCCGTGAGCCATGGCCGCTGAGCCTGCGCGTCCGGAGCCTGTGCTCTGCAATGGGAGAGGCCACAACAGTGAGAGGCCCGCGTAAAAAAAAAGAAAACAACAAGTAGAGTGGCTCTTTATAAGCTAAAAATTAATCTTAAAAAATATTTGTGGATCATATAGCTCAGTATAGAGAGTAATAACTACTCTCTCCACTTTCAATGCTGTTTGAAGAAATGGTCTGGGTCTGTCAATAGATAGTTGAGGTTTTCACTATTTTGAGACTCCTTGAGCTAGCCTTGGCCAAGACATTGTTGGAATAACAGTAGGGACCCCATGGCCCACTGCCGCAGATTCCCAGACATGTGTTACCACATTGTTATGTAAAAATAAGATGTTAACGAATCATTTTTAAAACAGAGAAGAGCATTAATCAACCATATATTTTCAGATAAATGTAAAATGAGTTAGGAGTAGCACTACTTCTTTTCTTCTGTTGCCTTTTTCCCCCTTTTCTTTTTAAAAATTTCTGTATCTCTTCTTAGTTCTTTTCTACCTTTTCTGCTTTTCCTCCTTTTTAGTTACCCATATCATTCTTTTTCTCTCCTTGTTATTTCTCTTAGTCTTAGTGTAGTATATTCCTCTACTAGTATCCACTCAAACTCATTACCTGCTCTCTGAGAACCAGTCTTTTCAGGAACCTCCTCAGCCTGTGGCTTGTCATAGGAAATTTTGGAGTTGTCTCATAGAATGAAGTATTGGAAAACTTTGTCTTTAGGTGATTTTTAATGGTGTGACTGTGTATAGGTTAGCCGTAGCACCTTATGGATTAATATTTGCAAAATGATTATTGAGCACTTGTTTTTGTAGAATCAAAGTGTAAAAGATAGTGCCCTGGAAGAAATATGTAATAGTAACAGCACTCAGGGCTGTGGCTTTCCCTTTCTCTACCACATTTCTGTTTTTCATCTTAGGAACTGTATGGAGATTCTGACCAAACCCCTTTCCAAAGAGAAAGTTGTCCGACCAGCCCTCATCTACAGTCTCTTTCCCAACGTGCCCCCTACCATCTATTTTGGCACTCCAGATGAGAGAGGTAAACCTGGCCAAGTGTCAGCCCAGAAGAACCCGCAGGAGAAGGATGCTAGCGAAGTTGGGAGGGGGTGGCAATAGGGTGGAAGGGGCTTTCCAGAATGCCTGTATTGGTGCTTGGTTCCCCGCCTGGCTCACCAGTCTGGTGGGGGATCTTTATCTTGTCCATCCTTTGGCTGACCCTCTCAGCCCCATAATTTCATGATCATTCTTGCCCTCTAACCTGTGTCTTTCCCCTTTCAACCGCCTCTCCTCTCTGTTTTCCTCATTCCTGTGCAGCCTCCTTTCTTCCCCAAAGTGTGCTCCTTTCAAACTCTGATATGCGACAATACTTAGTGACTTGCCTACCCAGGGAAGGCTGAGCAACAGTGCCATCTTTTACCTCTTCTCACCATGACTTTCCTGCTCTTCTCCACACTCTCCCCCCACCTCCCTGCTTTCCCCCAGTGGAGAAACTTCCCTGGGAGCAGAGGAAGCTGCTCCGGTGGAAGATGAGCACAGTGACCCCCAACATTGTCAAGCAGACCATTGGACGGTCCCACTTCAAAATCAGCAAGAGTGAGTCGCTTGCCTTACTTCGAGCCTGTCCTCTGCCCCAACAGATGGGCTTTGGGCGGGAACGGAGCCCTAGATACCTCCTGTTATGTGGGCACCCTGTCCTGAAGTTTCCAACTTCATAGGAGGACATAGGTCTGAAATCCCTCTGGGCTGGAGTCTGTTCCTCAAAATTGGAAGACAGAGGCCCATTGTTCTAGTCCTGACCCCAGGGCCTCATGTAGGACAGCTCCATGGCAACTCTTAGAAAACCGGGGCTGGGAGCTATGCCCAGGCCCAGTGGTACTTCTGGGGCCTCTGAGCCTCTGTCTGTCCCAGGGACTGAGCTGCAAGCAGGACTGACTTCCTGATGTGCCTTCTGTAGGGAATGATGACTGGCTGGGCTGCTGGGGTCACCACATGAAGTCTCCTAGTTTCCGATCCATTCAGGAGCATCAGAAGGTAGGGGCCCTTTCTGAGCCATTCTTCCCCTGGACTCTGGATTGGGCAGGAGGAGGCTGGTATTGGAAGTGGGGGAAGAGGAGGATGACCATGGAGAAGTCAGGAGGGTTCATAGGGGAGTGTAGGAAGTGTAGGAGGCAGGTGCGGGGTAAGCCCCCAGCAGATCACGCATGTCTAGTAGTAGTTCAGCTGCGGTGTCTTAGATAGTTGCAGCCTCTAAAAGACACTTTTTCCTCTAGTGTCTTGAGATGCAGTGTCAGTTTTCAGTTTACTATGTTTCTCCTGTAACCGCTGCGCATTGCCTCCATTCCTCCAAGCTGAATATGTGTAAAGAGGACTTTGGTCTCATGCTGGAATGAATAGTCCCTTTTCCCCAGGAAAGCCAGGTAGTTTCCTGTCTTTGTCCTACAGGCATGGAAAAAGACTTAACAGCTTTTTCTTTGCTCTTAAGTGAATATTATGTCTGTCTTAGTTACTGTTTTATGTCGTGAACTGTTGACTCCTAAAGGGCACTCTGTTTTGTTGTGTTTGGGTTTTAATCATTTTTTGGTGAACGCTCAGCAGCTGAATACTTAAGGACCTTTAGACGGTGATAATCAGATGGAACAGGAGCTTTGAATGTTGAAATGGTGTAGGGAATCTTGCTGTCTTCCTTGTGGCCTCACCCGGACTCTCTCTGTCCCTACTCTCACCCTTTGTCCCTTCTGTAGCTAAACCACTTCCCAGGTTCATTCCAGATTGGGCGAAAGGACCGACTGTGGCGGAACCTGTCCCGCATGCAGAGCCGGTTTGGCAAGAAGGAGTTCAGTTTCTTCCCCCAGTCCTTCATCCTGCCCCAGGATGCCAAGCTTCTGCGCAAAGCCTGGGAGAGCAGCAGCCGCCAAAAGTGGATTGTTAAACCAGTGAGTGGATCATGGCAGGTGGCAGGCCAGGGCCTGAGAGTGGGAACAGCGGAGTGTCTGGCCAGGTAAACAGCTCCTCTCCTCTCCCCTTGACCTCTAGCCGGCATCTGCTCGAGGCATTGGCATCCAGGTCATTCACAAGTGGAGTCAGCTCCCCAAGCGAAGACCCCTTCTGGTACAGAGGTGAGCCGGTCTCCAGCTCAGATCCCGCTCCCCGTTTCCCATCTTCTCAGCCTGGAGGTTCCCTTTTCATGATGTTATTTTGTCCTTTGTCCTCCCAGCCAAAAAACTTCCTCAGCCAGCTGTTTAAAGGTCTTTGTCCTGGAGACCGTTAGCTGGCTTTTGCCATGGCTCAGTTACCTACCAAGCCCTATCACATCTGTCCTGTCCCTGAAGCTGGCCTTTCCCTGTGTAGGTATCTCCACAAACCCTACCTCATCAGCGGCAGCAAGTTCGATCTGCGAATCTATGTTTACGTCACCTCCTATGATCCTCTACGGATTTACCTCTTTTCAGATGGACTCGTCCGCTTTGCCAGTTGCAAGTATGTGGTAGTGGTGAGGCCTCATGCTGACAGCTTTGGGGATTTGCTTTCGCTCCAGGGAGGGAAGCCAGAGGACACCAAACAGGAAAATAACCAATATTTTGGTAGTTTTTGTTAGCAAAGGAGAAGGTAGGGTGCCTTTGGGAAAACCTAGTCTTCCTTTTCTCCTGTGTGTCTCCTTTACTACACTTCACTTCTGACACTTCTGGTCACCAAATGTGTGGGTTTTTTTCCCCCACACGAAGCAGCTCTACACAACACCAGGTGAGTGTCCTACAATTGAACTCAATTCTGACACTGTCTACCTGGAGATAGCATCAGATCCCACAGGTTAAGGACTCAGTCTCATCAGGCTGCCCCTCTCTACACCACCTCAGATGCCAGTTGCAAGTGCAGGGTGCCGCATGTGTTTCTGACCAATTGGTATAAATCAGAGGTTCCCATGACCCCCTCCTTGGGGCCGGGGCTGAGGGGTATCAATTTGATTAATTTGCTAGAGCAGCTCACTCAACTCAGGAAAACAGTTTACTTATGTTTACTGATTTATGAAAGATGGATGTGATAAAGGGTACAGAAGAACAGCCAGGTGGAAGAGATGCACAGGGCAAGGTATGTAGGAAGAGGCACAGAGCTTCTATGCCCTCCCTGGGCTGGCTGCTCTCGCAGCACCTCCAGAGGTTTACCCACCCGGAAGCTCTCTGAACCTCATATTTTGGGGATTTTTATGGAGGCTTCATCACTTAGGCATGATCGATCATTAACTCCATTTTCAGCCCTTCCCTTTTTAAGAGAATGGGAGTTGAGTGGGGGGAGTTGAAACTTGCAACTGTCTAATGATGGCTTGGTCTTTCCAGTGACTGTCCCTCATCCAGAAGCCATCCAGGAGCTTACCCAGTGTCGCCTCATTAGAACAGAAGATGCTCCTATCACCCGGGAAATTATGAGTTTCAGGAGCTCTGTGTCGGGAACTGGGGTCAAAGACCAAATCTGAGAACAAAGATGCTCCTTGTACTCTTACCACTTAGGAATTTACAAAGGTTTTAGGAGCTCTGTGTCAGGGGCTGGGGGCAGAGACCAATATGTGTATTTGTTATTATAAATCACAGTTATATGTGGAAGGGGAAATAAGGAGGTCCTCTGCTTCACTGAATAGGGAGGGTCTTCCTGCAGGACTGAGGTGGGATAAATTGGGAGATGAGTTTATCTGTGGTGTTTTGGAAATCTTACCAGTAGGTGTACTTCTCAGACCCTTGTGCATCCGAAAAGATCTGTCCACTTGTGCTTTGCCTCCTCAGGATATGGGGAAATGTTTGGACCGTTATCCTCTGCCTTTCCTCTCACTTCCAGGTATTCCCCTTCCATGAAGAGCCTTGGCAACAAGTTCATGCACCTGACCAACTACAGTGTCAATAAAAAGAATGCCGAGTACCAGGCCAATGAAGATGAAACGGCCTGCCAGGGCCACAAATGGTACCCAGACAGTGTCCCCATCAAGTGGAGGTCTAGAGGAGCACAGGGTTCTGGGGTTTGGGGAGGTTTCGGGGGGGTGGTGAGTGGAGGATTAATATAAGACCCAGAGATTATATAAACACTTGGCAATTCAGAATTGGTCTGTTTGCATCCAACTCATTTCTGTCTTAATTCAAAACATCAAACGAAGATATATGAAGAAGATACCTTTGGGCCTCTCATTCCTTTTTCTTTCTCTTTTCTTCATTGCTCATTCATAGACTACAACCCTAAATTCTCCCTCCTCCTCTCCTGCCTTACAGGGCGCTGAAGGCTTTATGGAGCTACCTGAGCCAGAAGGGAGTCAACAGTGATGCCATCTGGGAGAAGATAAAGGACGTTGTTGTCAAAACGATCATCTCGTGAGTCACACTGCCACCCTGGGTGTGGGGCCTGCCACTGAACCCCCCCTTTTCTTATGGGCCTCCACCCTGCTGTGCTCCAGACTTTTGACCATGCTGTCAAAAGTTCCGTTTCTGAGGACAGGGTTTAGGAAGGAATGGATAGACTTAAATTCTGCTCTTCTACTGAACTTCATCCCCAGAAGCTGGCTCCAGATCACAGACATCTCTTGAGAGCTTCTTTTCCTGGGTTGCTTCTGTCCTCCTGTCTCTGAGCCACTCCATTGGCAGGGCAGCTCTAGGTAGAGCCTTTGGGAGGAGCTGAGCTGAATACTTTCTCCTCCCTGTGACTAGGTCAGAACCCTATGTGACCAGCCTGCTGAAGATGTACGTGCGGCGGCCCTACAGCTGCCACGAGCTCTTCGGTTTCGACATCATGCTCGATGAGAACCTCAAGCCCTGGGTCCTGGAAGTCAACATCTCCCCAAGGTAGGTATTCTCAGGACACTCGCAGTAGAAGCCTTTCTGTGTCCTCAAGATCCTGTTTCTGCTCCAGTCTTGCTGACTTTGGGAAAACCTTTCCTTCACTAGAATATGTGTTTTCCCTTCATGGTCTGTTTACGCATTCCCTTATTCTTTGCTGTTATCTCAGGGTTCTCTGACATTGGAGACAGATTGTTAAAAGTTACTCTTTTAAACTTGATGCCTACTGCATGCTTTTCCCTAGCAAGGTCATGGGCAGGAACCACCCTGTGTGAGGTTATTCACTATCCGTGGGGCAAGAAGACCCCCGTGATGGCGCTCATGAGTTTGGATGTAAATGGGGCTGGCATTGACTGGGACTTGGGACTGGAAACAGTTTTGGCATCTGCTTTTACCACTCTTTGCATCCTTTCCCTGAAGCCTCCACTCCAGCTCTCCACTGGACATCAGCATCAAAGGCCAGATGATCCGTGACCTTCTGAACCTGGCGGGCTTTGTTCTGCCCAGCGCAGAGGATATCGCTTCCAGCTCCAGCAGCTCCAGCAGCTCCACCGCCAGGTCGGCCTCCGTGCTTGTCTGCAGCTCGGCTGGCAGCATGAGCAGCCCCATAGGGACTCTGGAAAGGGGTGGTGTCTGGGTGTTCCCTCCTGCTTGGTCTCCCTTACTGCTCGGTCTACTCACACACCACTCACTCAATCTACTCACACACCACTGCCATGTCAGTGCCCCTAAACGCCTGTTTGCTTAATTGCTCCCCTGCCCAGGAATCCCCACAGAGCCTGGGGGATCAGCTTTAAATTCCTCAAGCAGGGGATTCCCTGGCAGTCTAGTGGTTAAGACTCCACGCTTTCACTGCTGAGGGCCTGGGTTCAGTCCCTGGTCGGGGAACTACGATCCCACCAGCCATGCGGCACAGCCAAAAAAAAAAAATTCCTCAAGCAGACATTCAAGGCCCCAGCCTCTTTTTCCCAGGCACCCCTCCCTTAATTCCTCTTCCCAGCTCCTGTGCTCTGACAAACTGGATCGCTCATAGAACCTCAAGGCTGGAAGAATCCTTAAGGATCAGTTAGTCTAGTCTCCTCTCTGAAATGTTCACTGCTTCTCATTTTTCCCCTGTGGTGTCCCCTCCTCTGCTCATGGGGTTTCTTCCTCCTTCCACTCAGCAAGACCTCCCTGTTTCAACCTCACCCATCCATCAAAGCCTAGCTGAAGGCAGCATCTTCATGAAACTAGCTCAATGTGGGCTCTCTCCTCCACACCCCACAAAGCACTCAGAACCACTCTTGAGGAAAGGGAGCTCAAGTTTTTGGTAACAAAACTTGCTTTCCCCACTGTACCTTGTAGACTTATATTTGGCTCTGTGCTATAGTTATTTGTCATTTGACACATGCCATCCTGTGAGCTTCTTGGAGGCCATCTTTGTGTCTCTCTTAGCAGTAATTGTTGTAATGTGGGTGATAAAACTGAGGTGCAGGGAGGTCAGGGAATTTGTCCAGGATTACATAGCCAGTAGGGCCAAGCTGGATATCTATTATAGTAAGTGTTCACTAAATTAAGCTAAACTGAAATATATACAGTGATTGTTCCATGGTCCTCCTTTTTTTTATCATTTAAATACAACTTAAAGAGGGTGCTTTGTACTCTTTTAGTTCTTACATGGTACTTCATCTTTGAGTCTCAGGCTACCGGAATGCAGTGCATTGCAGTCTGATTTACTCACGTAACGAACTTCTGTCCATCCTTCTTTGTCTTCTCTTGAGAAGGGTGTCTTCCTGGGCTGGACCCTCTCTCTACATGTCCTCAGGATGTGAAGCTGCTGACCTTACCCTTTGCCCCCTTTCCACCCTCTGCCTTAGCCTGCCCAGCTCCCCCAGGGACAGATGTCGAATGGCCCCAGAGTACTTCACTGCACAGAAGATGAAGAAAGCCTATTACCTGACCCAGAAAATTCCTGATCAGGTAGGAAATTGCCTTCACCCCAGTGCTAGTAGAAAGCTTCCCTGGTCAAACCTGTGGAGCCCCAAGGCAAGCAGTTTTTCTTCCCTCTAGGGCAGGGTTTCCTACATCCCCTGATGTGCAGGGATTTGTTGGAATGTATGTCATTCCGGAGAGAGTTGATGGCCCTTATCACATGTTCAACAACCACTCCTCTTAGCAAAGTGCTGTACCAGCCCACCCTTCTTGTAGAGCTGTAGACCCTTGGGTTTCTTTCCCTGAGGGGCACTGAGCTCCTGGAAGGCTTGACTTTCTCCGAGCAGATGAGGGAGTCAGATGGAAGTGTGGCAGACACGAGGCTGTGGCCAAATCTGGATTCTGATCTTGACTGCATCCAACAAATCGCTTAACCTCTGTGCCCCCTGTCTCCCCTCACCCCAGCCAAGAGTCTCTTCATCCCCCGAATAAGCTCAGCAGACTTGGGGATAGATGAGGCCCAGAGTGGGCCCACCAGACCGCCTTGGTGGTCCTTTGGTCCTGGAGCCTTAGGACCCCAGAGCTGTACTCCCCATCCCCCAGCTTTTTGATTCTCTGCCTCTGGCTTACACTCTTTGTCATACCCTTCTCCCCCCGTTCCTTGGGCCACAGGACTTCTATTCATCTGTGCTGGATGTCCTGACGCCAGATGATGTTCGGGTTCTGGTTGAGATGGAGGATGAGTTTTCTCGCCGTGGTCAATTTGAACGAATTTTTCCTTCTCGAATCTCTTCTCGCTATCTCCGCTTTTTTGAGCAGCCACGATATTTCAACATTCTCACCACCCAGTGGGAACAGAAGTACCATGGCAACAAGCTCAAAGGTGATGTGTCCTCCCTGCCCACATGCCATGTTTAATGAGAGATTAAATCCCAATAGACCAAGAAGTGGGCCTCTGTGGCAAGAAGAATAGGCCAGTTGGTTCCACCCTCTTAAGTCCCACCCTTGTTAATCTTGTCCTAGGAGTAGATCTGCTTCGGAGTTGGTGCTACAAAGGGTTCCACACAGGATCCATCTCTGATTCTGCTCCAGTGGTGAGTAGTGCCATTGGGGTGAAGGGGGACAGTCCTACCTCAGGCCCCTCCCTCTTCCACCTTAAGAGTGCAGCATGGGTTGGGTGTAGGTCCAGACCCTCTCACTTCTTCCCAAGGTTCTGCAGGTCTCTGTGTCTCAGGGCCCTTCCCTTTCAAGGGAATAATTGCCTCCAGGATTCCCTGGATGCCTTTCTTTCAAGGATCAGATGCTTTGTAGCCTCAGCTTCTTATCTGAATCAAGAGAGGACCAAGACTTCTCCCCATATGGGCCCATTCCTGCAGGGTAGGGAAGGGAAGAGCCCTTTGATCACTCAGAGGTAGAGCTGGGAAAGAGTCCTAAGACCCAGACACTCTCCCCTGACCTCTACCTTGCCCTTTGGCCTCATTGCTTCCTTTGCTTTTAGTGGACTCTCCCGACATCAATTCTGACTGTCCCAAAGGGTGATGTGACGCTCAATGATTTCTCCAAATCAGAGACTGGCAAGCTGGGGTGAGTGCTGCCTGGGCAAGGGAAGGGTGTTGAGTGTGAATTCGGGGAGTTTTCCTCCTCCCTCTCTTCCCAGAGTATGATGAGCTCAGCGTTCTCCAGTTGGGGGTTGGTGGGAGTATCAGAATATGCAGCCACAGTATCTTCTTCCTGGTGGCTCTTGGCGTGCCCAGTAAAGCTGAGCTGGAGCACAGCCTCGTCCGCAAAAGCAGCCACTTTCAGCCGTACTGAAATGAATACGGAGAATGCCTGCTCTAGACTCTGAAGGTAGCAGGTCGTGGGTTAAAGTCTCAGCTACACAATGTCTCAGCCATTTCTTCCTCCCTCTGTTCCCTTCAGAAAACATGGCTCCTCCAAGGGAAGCATGCCACTCTCTGGAGATGGGACCATGCCCAAGCCCACGAAGACCCAAGCTGGCCTTTCCCCTTTCCCCAGGAAACCCAGTTCCTCAAAGGACAGTGAGGACACCAGCAAAGAGCCCAGCCTCTCCACCCAGACGATACCCTTGATCAAGTACTCTGGGCAGACTTCGAGGCTTTCTGCCTCCTCCACCTCCCAGTCAGCTGGTGACTCCCTCCTGGCTGCTGTGAGCCTGTGACGGGCCTGCCTCCACCAGCCCCTGCCCAGGCGCACCAGCGTTAGCTACCTCATGGGAACCGGCTGGCCGGCCAGCCTGAGCTCCCACCCCTCCACCTCGCCCCTCCTCAGAGTATTTTTTGAAGTGGTTGAGTTGTAGAGGGGGGTGTCTGGCGGACTGGAGGGGTGGTGGGGAGGGGAACAAGGTGAGGAAGGTTCACTGGCTGGCACCTCATATCTCAGTGGAGAAGCCAATGATGGCCACTCAGCCTTATAAAGCAGGGTTTGGTTTCTACTTTGAGAGAGCCATGTGTGGTTTGTTTTAGGCCTTGGTGCAGTGACTGAGTTATGGCTCAAGAGGAGAAAACATACTGAACATATTCGGGCCTGAAGTCCCTTGCTCTCTATATAATTGAGGAGGTTCCTCTGAGGGTCCTTATTTCCTCAGGTCTCACCCTCCTGCCTCCCCAACCCCCTGTCCTGAGGAGTCACTTTCAGAAGCCTTCAGACCTCCTCAGTAGATAAGCAGGCAGAGGCCATGACATGCTGAACCATTTCCTATCGTCCTAGTCTTGGGGGCATCCCCACCTCCAGACCATTTCTCCTTTCATATACCCACCCAGCCAGTAGCCCTAGGTCTTCCTATTCTGACCTCACATCACTACTTGTTCAACCTTCTAGACTTCTCTCTCATGGATGTTACCCCTTCAGCTCTTGTCTCCCTGTGAGGTGAGAGGTTTTATGAACTTTGTGAATTTCCCATGGCTGCAGTAAAGGAGCCCAGATAATCCCACTTGCTGTTGCCTGTCTGGGTCCATATATCAAAGGACGCAATCCAAGGGGAGGGTGGAAGGAGCTGTGGTTCCCCCTTCACACTCTCTGGTGTTCGGGGTCTGGCTCACAGGTTGCTAGGGCATGCAGACTCTGGTGGCCTGGAGGGTGGGTTCCAGGAGCAGCCACCACTGTAGGATGGGCTTCCAGTGAGGCTCCTGACTAAACCTTGTACTCTGAACTGGATCTGCCTCCCCAAGACTCAGTAAACAGTGAGGGTTCAATAAATGTTGACCACGTGAACTGTGCGTACGGAGGTCTCACAGGACACAAACACCTAAGCCAGAAGCTCTGCCTCTCTCTCTCTCCTGGGCCCAGGGGGAAGCCAAGGTGGGAGGGTTTGGATCAGAAAGGTTGTTTTCACTTGAACGATGCTCCTCCTTAACCTGGCACTTCCTGGTTGCTGCTCGCCCCCTCCCCAGCCCTACAATCCCTTTACTTCATTTCATTTTTCTGTCAGCGGGGCCCAACAAGAAGCCAACTGGCTCCTTGACTCAGTTACCCAGGTTTTCCCTTTGACGCATCAGGCAGGATGCTCTGCTCACGGTCTGACCCCAGGCTTTCTCTGCCTTCATTCTTGAGCTTGGGAGAGATATCCTGCTTTGTGGCTCCAGGAGTTCTGTGGTGAGTTGGGAGGGAGCCCTGGAAAAATCACTGAGAGGCCTGACTGCATTCAAGGCCACACAGTTGATGTGTGAAGGCCATGTTGACAGTTGTGAAGAAAGCTTGATGGCAAAGTCCTGGGTCACTTCTGTGCAGTGGTAAGGACTTCAAAGTCAGGTCCGTAGGAGAGGTCCTTGACAGTCCTGTTAAATCTCTTCTGCTAGACTTGAAGCCAACTCCCTCTTGTTCTGCAAGAGTGGGTGCAATATTCTAGTGCAAATGTCAAACCTTGTGACGAGGGCAGGAAGCAGCATTCCTAGGAAAATTAGCCACCTGCTTAAGCAGTTTTGTTGTGGCTCATCCTCTGGTGCAAAGGCTTAGGTGTGGAGGCCTGATAGAGCTGTGCCACTCCCTGGGAACCAGCTTCAATACTTTGCCTTCTGAGAATCCCCAGATGGACAGCACAACCATTCCCATCCCCGTAACTGGAGAAGGGACCGCAGCATGATGGGAAGGAGGGGAGTGGGCTGTGGGGAAAGTAAATGAGTGATGGAAGTAGAGTGTTCTTAGTAGCTTAAAACATGTTTATACTTTTAAAGTTTTCATCACCTTTGAGTATCTGGTATGTGTGTGTGTGTGTGTGTGTGTGTGTTGCTGGGTTGGAGAAAGGAATGAGGCTACTGTGTCATACTTCCCTTTCAGCCTTGAAAGAAAATGAAATCTTGCTTATTAAGAATTCAGCATACATACTTAACAATGCATACCTACAGTATGAGGTATTCAGCTAAATAAGGAATTTGGGGGAAGTAATGAGATTTTTGGGAAAGTTTAAATTTGAGGGTATAGTAGAGTAGATGTTTGTCAGAACATGTCAGTTTTTCCCTAACTTGATAACGTACCCAGTCCCTGTTTGGAGAAAGGGGAGCAAGTGCTCCTGAGTCAGGGAATGCAGTGTACAGGGTATTTCTGAAGCACTGGAGTAAGGATTTGGGGGTGGGGGCCGGGGGTGGGGCGGAAGGAGGGTGGTTACCATTTCTGTTTACTTCAAATTCACTCAAGCTTGATCAGACACTAAGGAACTTAGAATGAATACTTAATGGAGAGGTGGCATGGGGATAAGAAAAGAGCGTGAACCTTGGAGTCTGACCTAGGGCTCAAATCTCAGTTCGTTTGTGTAGCCTTGGGCATGTCATCTAACTTTTTAAAGTTTTTAAATAATGCGAATTTAATACCTACATTGTAAGGTTGTGAAAATTAAGTAAAACATAGTAAAAGCACTTAGGACATAGGACTTAATGCATGGTTACTCCTTTCTCCATTTGCTATCCTTGATTAGGGAAAGGCAGGGAAGAAATGTAAAACCCTTTCCACTAAGGAATGAAGCAGCTATGGAGACATTTTAGAAGTGAAGAAGGCCAGAACAGGGTTTGGCCTGGGTGATACCTCATCACCCCTACCTTCACTGTATCACCATTATTCATTCTACTGTTTCACACTTTGTTGGGGATTTATTTCTTTAGTTACATATTTCACAGACAGAATGCAAATTAAAAGTATGTGAATTGGGCTTACTCAGTCCTATTCAGAGAGAAGCTTTGATAAGAAAGGGAGCGTAAGGGAGCAGTGGATGCCTGGGGGCTGGAGAGGGGAGGAGCAGGGCACAGAAAATAGAGACCTTGAACTGGAGCCAAAGAACATGCACGAACGTAACAGCTGTGCCGAGGGGACGCTTGTCGTTACAGGTACGACATGATTTGAGGCTATTTAGTTGAGGGTGATTGTGCCTCCTGTGACCCTATGGAAAGGACACACCTTATTGCCCTCTGGGACCATCCAACAGTGGGCCAGTGCAGGAGGTTGATAATCCAGGTGCACAGTCTGCTCCGCTTCCCTCCACAGCTGAATTCGTTACCCAAATAAGGTAGTCACCAAAGGCAGCCGGGGGACCTCCTCTCCTGGCTTCCTCTGGATTTGTCCTAAGACTAAGCTCTGTTTACAGTATGGATTCCCCAACTGCTTTGAAACAGTGATGGTTTTCAGAGGTGTGGAGTTGAGGGAGCTCCGTTTCACGCCACTTGAGAGTCTAATGCAGCCTCTCGAACAACACTGGGTCATTTAGATCTCCCTGTAGCAGTTTGCACCCTTGTTAATGTCAGGCTCATTTGACTTGACCGTTCCTCAGCTTTGGAGCATTGAGAGCTGCAAGCAGCCTTTATGCTGCTCTTGGCAGATTTCTCATAGGTGGAAGAATATGAGAAGGATCAATAGCAAGGTGGGTGTTTTCTAAAACCCATTTGTGCCTTATTATAATGGACTGAGACACATGGAATGCTACGGACTGTCATGGGGAAATCCAACACAATTTTAAAAAGATAATAATCTCTAAATCTCAACTAGTAAAATGAAGAGACCAGAGCTTACCTTGTAGGGTAGTTATGAGGGTTAAGGGGGCGGGGGGGGCAGAATATACATAAAGCACCTAGTCAAGTGCCTGATACATATATAATGCAGACTAATAAAAAACAGTTAACACCACCAAAACCATTTTCATAAAGTAACAGTAACACCGTGTAACACAGCATGTTACTATTATAATGGTACTATGATACTATTATAGTAGCATGTTGCTCCTACAAAACTGTGATAAACATGGAATGACAAACTGGTGATTTAATCAAGATAATTCATTTAGAAAAATTGAAGCCCTTAACATTAGTTGTCAGAGAAGTGCGGTTAAAACTATAATGAGGGCTTCCCTGGTGGCGCAGTGGTTCAGAGTCCGCCTGCCGATGCAGGGGACACGGGTTCGTGCCCCGGTCTGGAAAGATCCCATATGCCGCGGAGCAGCTGGGCCCGTGAGCCATGGCCGCTGAGCCTGCACGTCCGGAGCCTGTGCTCCCCAAAGGGAGAGGCCACAACAGTGAGAGGCCCGCGTACCGGAAAAAACAAAACAAAACAAAACTATAGTGATACAGGCTGAGGAGCCAACGGGGAAAAGCTACCAACTGTGGGATTATGACTGAACCTCTAAATAAGAATCCCAGCAAGGCAGAACCACAGGGCAGTCATGGCTAAGCCTCCTTGGCTGGTCCCGCAGTCCCTACTGCAGGCAGGCGGCCAAGTGCTTCCCTCTCTCCCCCGTGAGGCCCATAGCACACGCAGGGCGGGGGCCTGAGCCGAGAGCCTCTAGTT
Source organism: Aethalodelphis obliquidens (assembly GCF_003676395.1). Classification (NCBI taxonomy): domain Eukaryota; kingdom Metazoa; phylum Chordata; class Mammalia; order Artiodactyla; family Delphinidae; genus Aethalodelphis; species Aethalodelphis obliquidens. The sequence continues at coordinate 18,799,428 of NW_020837946.1, read as the reverse complement.
CAGAGAAAGGGGGGCTGCCTCCTTGCACGTCACGCAAGGCACATTCCTGGGGCATCTGGTGTTAAACCATTCGTAGACAACCTGCTTCTGGGTCAGGGTTGTGTGCAGCTGAACAGCTCCCTCACTGCAATCTGTTGAAAGTCAGCCCTCAACATAAGCGTTTGGAGAAAAAGAAAAAGAAAAGAAAAACTACAAGGAGACACCACTTACACAGCAGAATGGCTCAAATGAAAAAGGCTGAAACTACCAAGTGTCTGCAAACATGGAGCAGCTGGAACACATACATTGCTGGTGGGAATGCAAAATGGTACATTGGAAAATAGCTCAGTAGGTTCTTATGAAGTGACATACACTCAACATATGACCCAGCAATTCACTCCTGCTTGCAAATGTTCACAGCAGTTTTATTCATAATAGCAAAACCCTGGAAACAACCCAAATATCCAACAACTAGTGAATGAATAAACAAATTGTGATATATCTGTTCAATACTACTTAGAGGAGGCCAAAAAGAGGAGTAAACTGACGCGTGCAACAACATGGATGAATCTCAAGAGTGTTATGCTGAGTGAAAGAAGCCAGAAACAAAAGACTACGTACTTTATGATTCCATTTATATAACATTCTAGAAAAGGCAAACTAGGGACAGAAAGCTTATCAGTGGTTGCTAAGGATTATAGATGACAGAGGGGAGGGACAGTTGAGCAGGTTGGAAATATCCTGTACCTTGATTGTGATGGTGGCTATATGACTATGTTTGTTGAAACTCATCGAATTATACACTTAAGATGGATGAATTTTCTTATAAGTAAATAAAGCTGACTTTAAAAAGGCCAAGGAGAGGGCTTCCCTGGTGGCGCAGTGGTTGAGAGTCCGCCTGCTGATGCAGGGGACACGGGTTCGTGCCCCGGTCCAGGAGGATCCCACATGCCGTGGAGCGGCTGGGCCCGTGAGCCATGGCTGCTGAGCCTGCGCGTCCGGAGCCTGTGCTCCGCAACGGGAGAGGCCACAATAGTGAGAGGCCCGCGTACCGCAAAAAAAAAAAAAAAGGCCAAGGAGATAACCATTTCATGATGCATATGTATATTAAATAAAAGTACGATGAGATGACACTAGAGTAGTTAAAATTTATGTATTTTTAAAAAATATTTATTTGGCTGCGTGAGGTCTTAATTGCAGCAGGCGTGCTCCTTAGTTGCAGCTTGCAGGCTCCTTAGTTGCAGCACGTGGGCTTCTTAGTTGTGGCTCCAGGGCTCCTTAGTTTTGGCATGCAAACTTAGTTGTGGCAGGCATGTGGGATCTAGTTCCCTGACCAGGAATAGAACCCTAGCCCTCTGCATTGGGAGCACAGAGTCTTATTCACTGCACCACCAGGGAAGTCCCTAGAATAGTTAAAATTTAAAAGGCAGTCAAGATTTAAGAATCCGCCTGCCGATGCAGGGGACATGGGTTCGATCCCTGGTCCAGGAAGATCCCACATGCCACGGAGCAACTAAGCCCGTGCTCCACAACTACTGAGCCCGTGAGCCACAACTACTGAAGCCCGTGTGTGTAGAGCCCATGCTCCTCAACAAGAAAAGCCACCGCAGTGAGAAGCCCGCGCACTGCAGCAAAACAGTAGCCCCCGCTCACCGCAACTAGAGAAACCGCGGGCGCAGCAACAAAGACCCAACACAGCCAAAAAAAAAAAAAGAAAAGGAAATTGTTGCAGCTACCTTTGGAAAAAACAGTGTCCCACATTAGCCATCAGGAAAATGCAAATTCTAAATATACCATGTATATCCTAATTATTGCAGAGAGCTGCATACTAAGACTGATAATTTCATTATCACAGTATTATCAGTAGCTCATCTGACCTGGGAACTCCACTCCTAGGAATATGCTAGTGATGGGGTGAATTGTGTGCCCCCAAATACGTAGGCTGAAGTACTGATCATATTGTGACCTTATTAGGCAATAGGGTCATTGCAGATATAACTACTTAAGATGAGGTCATACTGGAGTAGAGTGGGCCCCTATTCCAATATGACTGATATCCTGATGAAAAGGGGAAATTTGGACACAGATATGCACACAGGGAATATGCCATGTGAACATGAGGGCAGAGATTAGGGTGATGCAACGAAGAGTAGCCCCCACTAGCGGCAACTAGAGAAAGCCCGTGTGCAGCAACGAAGACCCAATGCAGCCAAAAATAAATAAATACAATAAATTTATATTAAAAATTAAATTATTATTAAATTTGGTGTGTATATTTCCAATTGTGTGTGTGTGAGAAAGAGAACCAACTGTTGAAAGGGTTTTGTAATTCTTAATGAAATATTATGAGCATTTTAATAAAACTCATGCTCTTCACTGAATCATTCTGCCTCTTGTTTCCATAAATTCTTTTGTTTCAGGATAGAGAGCCTCATTCAAGTGTCAGATTATAGCAACAACCCCAGCTGCTCCCTTGTAATCGAGTGGCCCTCCCACATTAAGGAAGCAGCGGTTGGAGCGTTTCATCTCATTCCCTTTAGGGAAAGACTGACACAGCAGAGAACGAAATAGTTATTTGCTTTGCAAAAGTTGAACTTCAGACAAATGCTGAAATATTTGATTACTGAGAGCCAGGATTTTCTGCTCTGAGAGCAGAAGAGTTACCTTAGCTGGTAGAAGGGAAGGCAGCGATGCTGAGGTCTATGGAAAAGAAGGCAGTACAGATCATTCATAATCACTGGGACCCCAGTTCCTGAATTCTGGCTCTGACTTTACTAGCTGTATGACTTGGGAAAATTATTTTAAATCTCTGCCCCACTGTTTTGTAAAATATTAGGATAATAGCATTATTAACTCTTAGAGTTGATGCAGGAATCAAATGAATTAATATTAGAAAAGTGGTCAGAACAGTGCCTGATACATAGTGAGTCCTCAAATGTTAATTCTTCTTCCTTCTCCATTCCCCTTCTTCTTCTCTTCCTTCTCCTCCTCCTTCTAGGCTGATGTGTGTCCCTGATGTAGGGGCCTGTGTCCTGCACTTCTCCTATGCCAATGACTGAGAATCTAAGAACAAAAAAGACCTGTACCTGCTTCCTGGAAGGGAAGTCCCAGACGTTTCCTCATGCCAAGTATGAGGACATCTGAGACATGTAGGCAGATAGGCCTGAGATGACCTCAAAGTTCTCCTTCAGAAAGAGTCACGTGCTCCCAGGGGCCCATAAAGGCTGTGGAAGTGGGAAAGTAGGAGAGAGAGAGAGAGAGATTTGAGAGACTTTTGGTCAGGAATAGGGGTAGAGAGTGAAGCCAGGTAGAAATGAAGATGTTTCAGTTAATGGCAGCATAGGCTAATAGTAGCTGAGGACCAGTTTGGGGCCCTCACATGTGTTAGGCACAATGTAATCCCTCAAAATTAGAACCAACCACAAGGAAAGGAAAGGGCAAGTGCAATACTGCAATTCTGACACTAAACCTGGAGTTAGTGCAGACTACAGTTTAAAGGCATAGTCCCCAACTAGACTGCCCTCACTTCAGATGCCAGCCACAAGTCTGGAGGTCCCCAGGCTACCTGTAGTTTTCACCAACTGGCCACAAATTCACATGTTCCTGCAACCCCCTGAGGTTTGATAATTCACTAGAATGATTCACAGAACTCAGGAAAGCTCTATACTTAGAATTACAGTTTTATTATTATGCTTATGAATCAGGACCAGCCAAACAAAGAGACCTATACCCTAAATAATAGCCAGGATATAAAGAACAGAGAACCAGGAGAAAATACTTGTAATATATGTAACAGAGGTTAATCTGTTAATCTAAGTAGAAAAAGAACTCCAACAAACTAATAAGAAAAGACAGAAAATCCAATAAAAAAAGATCAAAGGATATGACTAAGTACTTCATAGAAGAAATAGAAAGGGTCAATAGGCATATTTTTAAAAAAACAGCCCTAAGCCTTTATAATATTTAAGGGAATTCACATTAAAATTTCAACATGCTTTTTTCAACTACAGGTGAAAAAAAGTTTATATAAATATAGAACAAGGTCTGGAAGATTATGCACTAAATTATGAACAGTACTTCACTTGGAAGGAATATAATTGGGGAAGCAAAGCAGAGGTCTTTTAATTTGTTCCCTTATATAAGTGGTGGGATTATGGGTGATTTTTACTTTGGGGTTGTTTTGCTGTATAATTTAATTCCTTGGAAAGCAATGTAAACATAACTTCTCTGTGTTCAGGAGGCTTAGAAAGTTTTTATTTATTTTAATTTTCAAAATCACAAAAATTTATGAGTTAATTAAACGAAAGAATCAGACCAGTTTTTTAACCAAATCTCAAACCAATTTTTTTATACACACTGTTTGTCCTTGTACTTAATTCATGGGTATCTTCAAATATACATTTTCCCCAACATACTTCTTTCTAGATACCTCCCTCCCCTGAAATAGAAAAGAAAGGAGAAAAAAGAAAAGAAACAAAAAATAAGGTACTATATGTATGTACAGGTTTAATTGTTTTAATACATTATTATTGCTTTTACTAAATTTTTTGGCCCTGGTAAGGTCCCAAGTGACCAAGTTACCTGATAGCCAGATATCACTTTGAGACACAAGTTTCCAGAAATGTCAAAACAAGATGTTTTGCTACGTGACTTTTGAATAAGCCACTTAAAAAAACCCTGACATATTGCAAGTACATACTACACAATTCTAAGAGCCAAGAGAGCATGCTGTGAAGTTGTGTCCCTGTCACCTTTGTCCCTGAGGCCACTACAATTACAAGGTTCTTGTGTATCCTTCCAGAGATATTCTATGCATGTGCAAACACTGGCATAATTTTGTTGTAGCCTACCATACTACTGCTTTGCATCTTGCCTTTTTTATTTTATATCTTGGAAATTGTTGTATATCAGTACACATAGAGCTGTATCATTGTCTTTTTAAAGCTGCAAATGATTCCAATGCATGAATTTACTATAATTTATCTCATTAATCCCCTACTGATGGGTTCAGGTTGTTTCCAATATTTTCTTTATCTGTACAAACAATGCTGTAATAAATATCTTTGTATATTTGTGATTTTACGAATGTGCAAGTATATTCGCAGAAAAGAAAATCCCTACAAGCAGAACTGCTGGCTCAAAAGTAAGTGCACTTTAAATTTTGAAAACTCTGCAGCAATTTGTACTTCCTTAAACCATGACTGAGAGTTCGTTTCCCTATACCCTCAAATACATAGTGGTATCAAACTTTTAATCTTTTTCAATCTTATAGGTGAAAAATGGTTTCTGATGTAGTTCTGATTTGTCTTTCATTGCAAGTAAAGTTGAACATTTTTGCATGGGCTAAAGAGCCATTTATAGTTCCTCTTCCATGAATTATCATTCATTATGGTTTTTTAAAAAAATTTATTTATTTTTGGCTGCTCTGGGTCTTCGCTTCTGCGCACGGGCCCCCTCTAGCTGCAGCGAGTGGGGGCCACTCCTTGACGCGGTGTGCGGGCTTCTCACTGCAGCGGCCTCTCCTGTGCAGCACTGGCCCTAGGACTTCAGCAGTTGTGGCTCGCGGGCTCTATAGCGCAGGCTCAGCAGTTGTGGCGCACAGGCCTAGCTGCTCCGCTGCATGTGGGATCTTTCCAGACCAGGGATCGAACCCGTGTCCCCTGCATTGGCAGGTGGATTCCCAACCACTGTGCCACCAGGGAAGTCCCACCATTCATTATGTTTAAATTTTTTATTTCATTTCATTTATTTTAAAACTTTCATTCAAGTTATAAAAATAATTTTTGCTATTTAAAGATTCTCTTGTAAGGTAAGAAAAAAAATCCAGCTACACGGTATTTATGAGAGATACTTCTAAATCAAAATAATCTAGAATGACTGAAAAATAAGAGGGATGAATAAAAGATATATCAAACAAATTCATAGGAATAACAATAGTAGGAATAACAATATTAAAGTCAAACAAACTAAATCCAAAGCAATTTAATATTTTAATATTTCAAATTTATAAAAGGTGCTATATAAGAATATATAATAGTCAAGAATATATAGTATATAATAGTCATGAACCTTTATGAACCTAACAGCAGATCTTCAAAATATAAAACCAAAGCTGTTGAAAAGACACAAAATAATTGACAAATCCACAAATCCATAATATTTGGGGGATACTTGAACATGCGTCTCTCAGATATTAACAAATCAAGTAGACAAAAATAAGTAGGGCTACAGAGGGTTTAAATAACAAAATTAATAAGTTAATAAACAAAATACATATTTTTCAAAAATACACATGGAATAGTCACAAAAATAAACAAGTACTAGACCATCAAAAATGTTTTAGTAATTCTAAAAAGCAGATCATTAATACTCTGACCACAATGTAATAGCATTATAAATTAATAACAAAAGAATGGTCCCTTTCAAAACAAAAAACAAAACTACAACTATTTGAAAGTAAATAAAAACACTTTCCTGCATGACTTAGATTAAAAAGAAAATCAAAATGGAAATTACAAACTATTGGGAAATGAGTGACAGTGAAAGAAATTGCGTATTTAATCTTATTGGATATGGCCAAAATAGTATGATGTGAAAATGTGTAGCATTAAGTCCATTCATTAGGAAATAAAATTTCACTAAGCAGTCATTAAAAAAAAAAAAGTTAAAAATATAATATATCAAGAAAATGAACCCAGAGGGGGGGAAAAAGAATTAATAAAGGTAAAAGCATAAATTGGATTTCCACTTCTCTTAATACCTGACTCAGTCCTCTCTCAAAGGATAACTTGAAAAGCTGAAGAAAATATGACCAGCATTTACTTGAAGGAATCAGCATCAGAGAACAAACAAGGTAATAAAGATCTATCAGACAAGAACCAAGAGAAGACAGAACTCCAGAGGTAAGTTAGGCATTAGGTACCACTTTCCTATTAGTAGCATTTCCCATTTTCAGAAGAGGAAGCTGAGAAGTTGAGTGGTTTAGCCTCACAGGGCTGTGTGAAGAATAGCTGGAGTCCGTAATCTCTTATACCCAAACTTTGGGTTGGGACCCAAAAAGATTAAGGACTGGAAATAGACTAGCCTTCTAAAGAACTGCAGTTCAGCTTCAAAGCATCTCATTCCCTGAAACTGAATTATGGTGATTTTGGATTGTGGGTGCCTTTAGGCAACTGTCAGAAATAAAAGTAAATCTTCCACGGGGAAAATGAACTCATTCTAAACTTCAAATTAGTTCCACTAGAAACTTAATGAATACATTTTCTGGTACACAATCAAAAGAAACAAGGCCCAGGAAGAAACATGGCAATATGTACAAAACCACCAGAAATAATGGACAATAGAAATCGTCCCACATAGATTCCATGTATTGGAGTTATTGGTCATAATCCTTAAAACAACTATGCTTACAAAAGTAAAGGGTATAATAAAAAATAACATTGGGCTTCCCTGGTGGAGCAGTGGTTAAGAATCCGGCTGCCAATGCAGGGGACACAGGTTCAAGCCCTGGTCCGGGAAGATCCCACATGCCAGTGGAGCAACTAAGCCCGTGTGCCACAACTACTGAGCCTGAAGCTCTAGAGCCCGTGAGCCACAACTACTGAGCCCATGTGCTGCAACTACTGAAGCCCATGTGCCTAGAGCCCATGCTCCACAACAAGAGGAGCCACTGCGATGAGAAGCCCGTGCACCGCAACGAAGAGTAGCCTCCACTCGCCACAACTAGAGAAAGCCTGTGCACAGCAACGAAGACCCAACGCAGACAAAAAATAAATAAATTTATTTTAAAAAAAAATAACATTAAGAATTTTGGCATAAAACTAGAAATATTTTAAAAAGGACAGATTTGAAAAAAACTAAAGTTGAAAAACTGAGAAATACAATAATAGAAATTTAAAATTCAATGGATAGATTTAACATCAGACACGGCTGAATAGAGAATGAGTTAGAAGAGACAAAATGATAGAACAATACAGAAGAGAGGGTAAGAGACAGGGAGGATACAGTCAGAAAGTCTAACATATATATATATAATTTGAAGTCCTAGGAGAGAAGAAAAATAAATGGGGTAAAAGGAATGTTTGAATATCTGAAAACTTCCAAAACTGATGAAAGATATTCAGTCACAGAGTCAAGAAACTCTCTGACCCCTAAGGGGGTAAATGAAAAGAAATCCACACCTAGCTACATCAGCTGTCAGTCTAATTGTTGCCCCTTGAACTTAATATGCCTTTTCTGCCTCTGGCTGCCTGTAAATAACCAATTCTTCAAATGGTCTTAGAAAAAGCTTTATCATTCTGCTGGTTCTACCTCTAATGGGTTGAATAAGCTTTGAGCTCGTGTATGAGTTATGTTTTTAACTTTTTGAAACTTGTACTTTGAATATACATATATGAAACAAAGAATTCATGAAATAATACTTTTCCTTCTTGCAATATTTTCTGTACTATTTTGTTCTATTCCATCTTATTAAAAGATAATTTTGGTCACATTCACTAAATCTGGTCTTAACCTGCAGTTTGAGAAATCCTGCCTCAGCAGACCAGGGAGTATGTGGGTGGTGGGGAGGGAGAGGGGTAGAACTGCATTTTTTGAAAACCCTAATATTTAAATTTGTTTGGCTTCCTCCCTCCAGGAATCAGATGACCCTGGAGACAGGGTCGGGTTTTTTGCTCTTTGCTTTTCTGCACAGGGGGATTTTTTGCTCTTTCCTCGCTCAGCCCTCAGACTCCGGGATCAACACTGGAGGCTATCAGGAAAAGCCAGCGGCCGGTTTAATCTCAGCAGTCGGTTCCTGGTCCCTCCGGGAAGTGAGATCAGCTGAGACGCTGGCGCTCTGGGATGGCGAACCGGCCTCCCCGTCTTGGAAGGCTCCCGGGCTGCCGAGAACTTTGCCGCACTCCTGCCGGGAATTGAGACCAAGCGAGCTTCAAGTTCTCCTCGAGAGTTCGCGGAAGTGCGAGGTGGGGGAGTCGCGGAAGAGGCGGCCATCGTCAGCGCTCTGTGGGTCTCCCGTAAGTCCCCCGTGCATCTTCTGCCTTGGCCTTGTCCGGCCCCTCCCCGAGCCAGGAGGCTTACAGTTGGAAAGGGTGACTTCTGCGAGTCCCTCAGGTCCTATTTGGAGGGACTGAAGACCGCAAGGAAAAGTGAGCAGTAAGAGGCCTGGTCAACCTTCGTCCGGCCCGCCCTGCGCTACCGGTACCCTTGAACCCGCCCCTGCTGTTTTGTCTCTGGACAAGTTGCTGGCGCTCTGTATTCGCTATCCAAAGGCGTGGCGGCGCGAGCCATGAATCGTATGGGTACGCTGGGCTGCGCAAGGCTGCGGTGGGCGCTGCTGGGGACGCGGGTGGCTCTCCCTGGCCTCGGCTCCCACGGGGCCAGAGCCAAGGCCGCGATCCCCAGCGCCCTGCCTGCGGCCCAGGCAGCCGAGGCTCCCGGAACCGGGCCTGGCGATCGGAGGCTGCGGAGCCTAGAGGAGCTTTCAGGGCCAGGGCGGCTGCGTCTCTTATTCCAGCTGTTGGTGCAAGGCTACGTTCTGCACTTGCACCAGCTCCAGGTAACCGAGCTGGGGGCCTCGCGACCAGGGGATGTGGTGCGCACCCGGACAGAGAAGTTGGGGATGGGAAGACGTTGGACAAAAAGTGAAGGACACGTTTAGCTCGGGACCGAGTGGGGCTGTGGTCATACCTTGGGAATCTGTAGGGGCTATGAACTGAAATGAACAGGTCAAGGGGTGGTATGAAGCAGGAGGGCACTGGACTAGAGGTGATTTGGGAGGCGATGTTTAAAGTGGACAGAGGTTGAGATTCAGTCTCATCTCCTTGACTTCTCTTTTCACACTGGGTACTCCACCCATTCTAGACTTCTTCCAATTCCTTAAGTCTAGAAAGTCCTTCCCCCGCCTTAGGGTCTAGGAGGTTCCCTCTGCCTGAACTGTTGTCTTCACCCTTCTACTTAAACACTTGTTTTTGTCTTGTGATTTCCCTGGACTGGGTTAGACACCTGTTAAAGTGCTCCGGTAAAGCACCATCTTCTTTCTCTGTCACTTCCTCTGTGTTATATGTTTTTTAAAATTTATTAATTTATTTATTTTTGGCTGCTCTGGGTCTTCGTTGTTGTACGCAGGCTTTCTCTGGTTGCGGCGAGTGGGGGCTACTCTTCTTTGCGGTGCGCGGGCTTCTCATTGCGGTGGCTTCTCTTGTTGCGGAGCACGGGCTCTAGGCGCGCAGGCTTCAGTAGTTGTGGCTCGTGGGCTTTAGAGCGCAGGCTCAGCAGTTGTGACGCACGGGCTTAGTTGCTCCGTGGCACGTGGGACTCTTCCCGAACCAGGGCTCGAACCCCTGTCCCCTGCATTGGCAGGCAGATTCTCAACCACTGTGCCACCAGGGAAGCCCCTGTGTTATATGTTTATAAGTAATATAAACATTTCTTTAATATTGCCCTCTTGCAAGAATGTAAGCCCTGTGAGAGCAGGGGTCCTCCTGTTTGGCCTGTATCTCCAAGCCTGGCACTTGTAGATGCTCAAATATTTGTTGAATCAAAGAAAAGTCCATATATATATATATATATATTTTTTTTTTTTTTTTTTCCGGTACGCGGGCCTCTCACTGTTGTGGCCCCTCCCGTTGCAGAGCACAGGTTCCAGACGTGCAGGCTCAGCGGCCATGGCTCACAGGCCCAGCCGCTCCGTGGCATGTGGGATCTTCCTGGACCAGGGCACGAACCCGTGTCCCCTGCATCAGCAGGCGGACTCTCAACCACTGCGCCACCAGGGAAGCCCGAAAAGTCCATATTTTAATTGTATCCTCAGGCCACATCATTTAAAAATGAAGTGATTGATTATATGATCTAATACAACTATCAAATGCTTTCTTAATAAAATTAATATTTCAAACATTAAAAAAAATAAAGTGGACAGAGGTTGGGAGAGTAGGGAGCTGTCTTGGTAATAGAATAGCACATGCAAGTGTATAAGCTGCCAGATGTTATAGAACCACTATTTATCTCTGGTGATATTTATGGTGATATCGGCTACCACAGACTTCTTCCAGAGGAAATGGCTTCTGGAGGATTACAGAGGTTTGGCGATTTGCAGGGTAAATTTCCCCTTAATGGAGAAAAAGATGTCATTGCTCAGAGAGTGAAAGCAAAATCATAGACATTAAGGAAAAGGTACATTTTTGTTATTAAGAAATCAAAGTCCAGTAAGAAGGTTTTATCCAGTGGAACACTGATATGAGGCAGGGATGGATGGATTGCCCACTGTCAATGGACAGAGACTGGAAAATCCAATGTTGGTTAAGTTGGAGAGGTTTTAGGAAGTGAACCGAAGAGATTCATGTGGAATTTGTCTTTCTGATGACTATTAACAAATATTAACGCACCCACTCTGCCCTAGGCATTTTTCCAAGAGCTGAGCTTCAGTGAGATGTGGCCAATACCCACGTGGGGGTTAAATGCTTCTTTGGGGAAGAGGGGTAACAAGGGAGTAAACAAATCAGCAAACAGCTAATTTCAGAAAGAAAGCTGAGTGCCCTGGGAGGAGAAGCCAGTCCAGGGCTGGGGAAGGAGTGGGACCTTTGATTCGAGCATGCCATCCAGGCACATGTGTGGTTGTCAGTGATTGACTGGAGTAGACAGGCCTTGGGCTGGGCTGATGAACAGACTGGTCACCAGGTGGCTGTGCTGGGCAGTAGTAAAAAATGAGGAGGAGCTGTGGGGACTTGGGATACAACAGGCCTTTGAGGAGGATACTGAAGGCCAGACTAAGGGCCCTGGTTCTTCTGAGGAGCCATGGTGAGCTATTGAGCAAGCATGGGGTGAAGATGGCCTCCAGGGGACACTGTCCAGGTTATGGTGTGTACAGTAGGATGGATTGGACAGGAGAGGCAGAGAGGGCCTCGGGTGACAAAGGGTATGGCATTATCTGAGCCACCCCCCAGGGAAAGTTGGACTGGGAGTTAATGATGAGGGAGAAAATGACTGTGAGGGTTTGAAGGTCCAGACTGAACACAGTTTCTCTGCACCTGCCTGGGCTGCTGCCATCTCCCCTAGGGTCTTCTCCGTTGGGTTCATGTTTCTGAGGCATGGTAGGCAGGTCACAAGGCACTCGGAGATGGTTAAAAATAAATTATTCCCTGTGTGCTCAGCTCCAAGAAACCAAGTAAGCCAAGAAACCAGTGTCCTGAAAGCTTCCCCTACTTGATTTAACCTCTAGAAACGTGAGCAGCCCCGTGAATGCCCCAAGGGTGGGGACTAAGGATTTCTCACCTTTTTTCAGGGAAAGTTTATTGGGAAGTTTTGCTCAGGACTATCTCTGTAGTGGTAACTACCAAGAAATTCTCGACTGCCCTAGGAAGTGGAGGAGGAAGCAGGAGAAAGCCAGGAGTGTGTGGCCATTTATTTATTTTTCATTTTTAAAAAAATATTTATTTGGCTGTGCTGGGTCTTAGCTGCAGCACACAGGATCACGGGATCTTCGTGGGGATCTTCACTGCGGCGTACAGGATCTTTTTAGTTGCGGCATGTGGGCTCTTTTAGTTGTGGCGTGTGAGATCTAGTTCCCTGACTAGGGATGGAACCCGGGCCCCCTGCATTGGGAGCACAGAGTCCTAACCATTGGACTACGAGGGAAGTCCCTGTTTGACCTTTTATTTTATTTTTTTTAATTAATTTATTTTTGGCTGCATTGGGTCTTCGTTGCTGCGCTCTGACTTTCTCTAGTTGTGGCAAACGGGGGCTACTCTTCATTGCGGTGTGAGGGCTTCTCATTGTGGTGTCTTCTCTTGTTGTGGAGCACGGGCTCTAGGCCTGTGGGCTTCAGTAGTTGTAGCATGTGGGCTCAGTAGTTGTGGCACTTGGGCTTAGTTGCTGTGCGGCACGTGGGATCTTCCCGAACCAGGGCTTGAACCCGTGTCTCCTGCACTGGCAGGTGGATTTTTAACCACTTCGCCTCCAGGGAAGTCCCCCTGTGTGGACTTTTAAAGGAGAGGCCAGACTAGAATTTTGCAGAGCCTCCTGGCTCCAGCCTTTGTATCCCAAAGATCTGGAATCACATGAACCTGGGCTGCTCCATGGGAAATATATTAGCCCTTCCCACTACATGTGGCTGGTGTGAGTTAGTAAACAGCGGAGTGCTGCACATCTATAAAAGCCAGTTAATACCCCTATTGAGAAAGAGGATGCTTCCAGTGACCCACTTTGTATCAGTTCAAATCCATTTGGTTGCCACTCTCACCAGCTTAAACTATAAAGCAGCTTTATTGGTTCCTATAATGGAAAAGTCTAATAGTTGTGTGCCCTTCAGGTATAGTTTGCTCTAGTGATTCACGAGACCATCAAAGCCACAGTTCTGTTCTGCAGTTCTCTTGGCTCTGCTGTCTCACAGAATTTAGTTGACTGGCTTGGGTTAATTGCCCATTCCTGAATCCATCATAGTGGCCATAGGTGTACTCTAGCTTAGACTCATGCAGGCTTACTCCTAAAGCTGGGGTTGGGGGCCCTGCCACCTAAACAGGTGCCTGCTGCACAAGGAAGAGGACAGGAAATGACATAAGGGCAGCTGACCATAATGTCTCCTGCACCCTCAGTTGTCCAAAACGGCGTATCACACATAAAATTAATAAAATCAGCTTAGGGAAGCATTGTAGGACTTTAAGGGGTTGGAGTGGGAATTGGGACATGTGAAAGCCTTGCTAGTCCATAAATGCCAGTTCCTTTCTCTTTTCTAACTAAAATAATGAGAAGAGTGCTGAAAAAGTGAAATGTGAACATATGTTAAATTTATATGTAAATTTATGTAACAAATTGATATCTTTCAAAGATGTTGACCCTGAGAATGATGAGATCAGCTGTCTATTCTGTAGCTCTCATTGTGGACTACCTGGGTTGGTGACCCCTCCTGTGTCTCCCTAATGCTTCCTGTACATATTTGTCATTTCATGTATCATGTTTCTTTTTTTTATATATAGTTACAATTTTTTTTTCTTGTGATGAGAACTTTTAAGATTTACTCTTTTAGTAACTTCCAAATATACAATACAGTGTTGTTATAGTCACCATGCTGTGCATCACATCCCAGGATGTAATCTTGTAACGCCCACTTATTTATTTTATAACTGGAAGTTTGTACTTTTTGACCACCTTCATGCATTTTGCCCTCCTTCCATGCCCACCTCTGGCAAGCACCAATCGGTTCTCCATATGTATGAGTTTTGTTTTGGTTTGTTTAATTTTTAGATTCCACATACACATGAGATCATTCAGTATTTGTTTTTCTCTAACTTATTTCACTTAGCATAATTCCCTCAGGGTCCATCCATGTTGTTGTAAATGGCAGGATTTCCTTCTTTTTTGTAGCTGAATAATATTTCTGGGTGTGTGCGCGCGCGCGTTGCATTTTCTTTATACATTCATCCATTGATGGACGCTTAGGTTGCTTCCATGCTTCCATGTCTTGGCTATTGTAAATTCTGCTGCAGTGAGCATGGGGGTCCATTTATCTTTTTGAGTTTAGTGTTTTCATTTTCTTTGGATAAATACTCAGAAGTGGGACTGTGGGATCATATGGTAGTGCTATTTTTAATTGTTTAAGAAACCGCCATACTGTTTTCCATAGTAGCTGCACCAATTTACACTCCCACCAACAGTGCACGAGGGTTCCCTTTTCTCTACATCCTTGCCAACTCTTATTTTTTTGTCTTTTAGCCATTCTAACGGTGCAAGGTGATATCTCATTGCAGTTTTGATTTGCATTTCCCTGGTGACTAGTGATGTTGAGTACCTTTTCATTTACCTGTTGGCCATCTGTATGTTCTCTGGAAAAATGTCACATCAGATCCTCTGCCTGTATTTTAATTGGATTTTGTTTGTTTTGCTACTGAGTTATATGAGTTCTTCATATATTTTGGATATTAACCCTTATCAGATATATGACTTACAAATATTTACTCCCATTTGGTAGGTTGTCTTTTCATTTTGTTGATGGCCTCCTTTGCTGTGCAGAAGCTATTTAGCTTAATGTAGTCCTGCTTGTTTATTTTTGCTTTTGTTACCTTTGCTTTTGGTGTCAAATTCAAAAAATCATCATCAAGACTGCTGTCAAGGAGCTTACCACCTATGTTTTCTTCTGGGGTTTTTATGGTTTCAGGTCTTAAGTTCAAGTCTAATCCATTTTGAGTTAATTTTTGTGTATGGTGTAAGATAGTAATCCAATTTCATTCTTTTGCATGTGGCTATCCAGTTTTCCCAACACCATTTATTGAAGAGGCTGTCCTTTCTCCATTATATATTCTTTGCTCCCTTGTCATAAATTAATTTACCATGTATGTGTGGGTTTATTTCTGAGCTTTCTATTCTGTTCCACTGATCTATATGTGTGTGTTTATGCCAATAACATACTGTTTAGATTACTATAGCTTTGTAATATAGATTGAAATCAGGAAACATGATGCCTCCAGCTTTGTTCTCCTTTCTCAAGATTGCTTTGGCTATTCAGAATCATTTGCAGTTCCATACAAATTTTAAGATTGTTTATTTATTTCTGTGAAAAATGCCATTGGAATTTTAGTAGGAATTGCATTGAATCTGTAGATTGCTTTGGGTAGTATGGACATTTTAACAATAGTAATTCTTCCCATCCATGAGCATGGAGTATCTTCCCATTTATTTGTGTCTTTAATTTCTTTCTTCAATGTCATGGTTTTCAGTGTACAGGTCTTTTACCTCTTTGGTTAAATTTATTCCTGGGCATTTTATTCTTTTTGATACAGTCATAAATGGGAGTGTTTTCTTAATTTCTCTTTCTGATAGTTTGTTATTAGTGAATAGAAATAAACTGATTTTTTGATTTTGTATCCTGCAAGTTTACTGAATTCATTTATTAGTTCTAACAGTTGTTTTGGTGGAGTCTTTAGGGTTTTTGATACATAGTCTCATGTCATCTGCAGGTAGTGATAGTTTTAACTCTTCTTTTCTGATTTGGATGCTTTTTTTTTTTTCCTGGCCTAATTGCTCTGTCTAGGACTTCCGATACTATGTTGAATAAAAGTGGCAAGAGTGGCCATCCTTGTCTTTTTCCTGATCTTACAGGAAAAGCCTTCAGCTTTTCAGCATTGACTATGATGTTAACTATGGGCTTGTCATATATGACCTTTATTATGTTAAGGTTCATTCTCTCTATAACCAGTTTTTTTTTAATTAATTAATTAATTTATGGCTGCATTGGGTCTTTGTTGCTGCACGCGGGCTTTCTCTAGTTGCGGTGAGCAGGGGCTACTCTTTGTTGCAGTGTGCAGGCTTCTCATTGTGGTGGCTTCTCTTGTTGCGGAGCATGGGCTCTAGGTTCGTGGGCTTCAGTAGTTGTGGCTCGTGGGCTCCAGAGCGCAGGCTCAGTAGTTGTGGCACATGGGCTTAGTTGCTCCGCGGCATGTGGGACCTTCCTGGACCAGGGCTCGAACCCATGACCCCTGCATTAGCAGGTGGATTCTTAACCACTGCACCACCAGGGAAGCCCCTATACCCAGTTTTATGAGAGTTTTTATCATAAATCGATGTGGAATTTTGTCAAATGCTTCTTCTGCGTCTATTGAGATGATCTTATGATTTTTATCCTTCATTTTGTTATATGTTGTATTACATTGATTGATTTGCAGTTGTTGAACCATCCTTTCATCCCTGGAATGAATCCCTCTTGATCATGATGAATGTTTTTTTTGTTTGTTTGTTGTTTTTTATGTATTGTTGAATTTGGTTTGCTAATATTTTATTGAAGAGTTTTTTCATTTATGTTCATCAGGGATATTGGCCTGTATTTTCTTTTCTTGTACTTGTCCTTGTCTGGTTTTAGTATTAGGGAAATTCCAGCCTCATAAAATGGGTTTGGAATTGTCCCCTCCCCTTCTTTTTTTTTTTTTTTTGGAAGAGTTTGAGAAAGTTTAGTATTAATTCTTCTTTAAAATATTTGGTAGAATTCACCAGTGAAGCCGTCTGGTCTTTGACTTTTGTTTATTAGGAGGTTTTGGTGACTGATTCAGTCTTTATACTAATAATTGATCTGCTCAGATTTTCTGTTTCTTCATGCTTCAGTCTTGGTACAATGTATGTTTCTAGGAGTTTATCCATTTCTTCTAGGTTGTTCAATTTGTTGGCATATAATTGTTCACAATAGTCTCTTGTGATCCTTTGTGTTTCTGTGGTATCAGTTGTAACGTCTCTTCTTTCATTTCTGATTTTATTTATCTGAGTCCTCTTTTTTTCTTGGTGAGTCTAGCTAAAGGTTTGTTTATTTTGTTTAGCTTTTTAAAAAGCCATCTCTTCGTTTCAGTGATCTTTTCTATTGTCTTTTTAGTCTCTGATTTATTTCTGCTCAGATCTTTGTTATTTCCTTCCTTCTACTAACTTTTTTAAATTAATTTTTATTGGAGTATAGTTGTTTTACAATGCTGTGTTAGTTTCTGCTGTACAGCAAAGTGAATCAGCTATACATATACATATATCCCCTCTTTTTTGGATTTCCTTCCCATTTAGGTCACCACAGAGCATTGAGTAGAGTTCCCTGTGCTAAACAGTATGTTCTCACTAGTTATCTATTTTATACATAGTATCAATAGTGTATATTTGTCAATCCCAATCTCCCAATTCATCCCCCAGCCCTTTCCCCCTTGGTATCCATACTTTTGTTCTCTACCTCTGTGTCTGTCTTTCTGCTTTGCAAATAAAATTATCTATACTATTTTTCTAGACTCCACATATATGCATTAATATACGATATTTGTTTTTCTCTTGCTGACTTACTCCACTCTGTATGACAGACTCTAGGTCCATCCACGTCTCTGCAAATGACCCAATTTCATTCCTTTTTGTGGCTGAGTAATATTCCATTGTATATATGTACCATATCTTCTTTATCCATTCCTCTGTTGATGGGCATTTAGGTTGCTTCCATGTCCTGGCTATTGTAAATAGTGCTGCAATGAACGTTGGGGTGCATGTGTCAATTTGAATTATGTTTTTCTCTGGATATATGCCCAGTAGTAGGATTGCTGGGTCATATGGTAGTTCTATTTTTAGTTTTTTAAGGAAGCTCCATACTGTTCTCCATAGTGGCTGTATGAATTTACATTACCACCAACAGTGTAAGAGGGTTCCCTTTTCTCCATACCCTCTCCAGCATTTGTTGTTTGTAGATTTTTTGATGATGGCCATTCTGACCAGTGTGAGGCGTTACCTCATTGTAGTTTTGATTTGCATTTCTCTAATAATTAGTGATGTTGAGCATCTTTTCATGCTTTTGTTGCCCACCTGTATGTCTTCTTTGGAGAAATGTCTGTTTAGGTCTTCCAGCCTTTTTTTTTTTTTTTTTTTTT
>NW_020837946.1:18694182-18780984 GCF_003676395.1 Aethalodelphis obliquidens | reverse complement strand
CGCTGAGCCTGCGCGTCCGGAGTCTGTGCTCCGCAACGGGAGAGGCTCAGCGGCCATGGCTCACGGGCCCAGCCGCTCCGCGGCATGTGGGATCTTCCCGGACCAGGGCACGAACCCGCGTCCCCTGCATCGACAGGCGGACTCCCAACCACTGCGCCACCAGGGAAGCCCCCAGCCATTTTTTGATTGGGGTGTTTGTTTTTTTGATATTGAGCTGCATGAGCTGCTTATTTATTTTGGAGATTAATCCTTTGTCAGTTGCTTCATTTGCAAATATTTTCTCCCATTCTGAGGGTTGTCTTTTTGTCTTGTTTATGGTTCCTTCTACTAACTTTGAGGTTAATTTGTTCTCCTTTTTCTAGTTCCTTGAGGTGTAAAGTTAGGTTATTTGAGATCTTTCTCTCTCTCTCTTTCTTTCTTATTTTTTTTAATCTTTCTTATTTCTTAATATAGGCATTTATTGCTGTGAACTTCCTTCTTGGAACTACTTTTGCTACTTCCCATAAGTTTTGGCTTTTGCCATTCTTTGCATCCTTTCCCTGAAGCCTCCATTCCCACCCTCCACTGGACATCAGCATCAAAGGCCAGATGATCCGTGACCTTCTGAACCTAGCGGGCTTTGTTCTGCCCAGCGCAGAGGATATCGCTTCCAGCTCCAGCAGCTCCAGCAGCTCCACCACCAGGTCGGCCTCCGTGCTTCTCTGCAGCTCGGCTGGCAGCATGAGCAGCCCCATAGGGACTCTGGGAAGGGGTGGTGTCTGGGTGTTCCCTCCTGCTTGGTCTCCCTTACTGCTGATCTGCCCTGACAATCTATCCATGCACACTGCCATGTCAGTGCCCCTAAAAGTATGTTTGATTAATTGCTCCCCTGCTCAGGAATCCCTACAGGTCCTGGGGAATCAGCTTTAAATTCCTCCAGCAGATGTTCGAGGCCCCAGCCTCCTTTCCCAGGCACCCCTCACTTTAAGTTTTGCTATGTTGTGTTTTACATTTTCATTCATCTTTAGTATTTTTTTAAATTTCTCTTTTGACCTAGTGGTTGTTCATTTCCAAGATGGCTTCTTCAATTGCATGTTGGATGCCTGGGCTGGTTTGGCCAGAATGGCTATTTCTTTCACCACATGGCTAACCTGGGCTTCCTCACAGCATGGGGGATCTTATAGCCCATCACATGTTGTTTAATCTCCACATATCTGTGAAATTTCCAGATTTCTTCTTGCAGTTTATTTCTCTTTTTTAAAATTAATTAATGAATTAATTAAATTATTTCTGGCTGCATTGGGTCTCTGTTGCTGTGCATGGGCTTTCTCTGGTTGCAGCAAGCAGGGGCTACTGTTCATTGCAGTGCGCGGGCTTCTCATTACGGTGGCTTCTCTTGTTGTAGAACATGGGCTCTAGGCGCACGGGCTTCAGTAGTTGTGGCATGCGGGCTCAGTAGTTGTGACTCGTGGGCTCTAGAGCGCAGGCTCAGTAGCTGTGGTGCACGGGCTTAGTTGCCCCACGGCATGTGGGATCTTCCCGGACCAGGGCTCAAACCTGTGTCCCCTGCATTGGCAGGTGGATTCTTAACCACTGCGCCACCAGGGAAGTCCTTGCAGTTGATTTCTAGTTTCCTACAATTGTGTGGGAAAAGATGCCTGATTGGATTTCAGTCTTCTTAAATTTATTAAGTTTTGTTTTGTGGCCTAACATTTGATGTATCCTGGAGAATGTTCCATGTGTGCTTGAAAAGAATGTATTCTGTTGCTTTTGGGTACAATATTCTGTATATGTCTGTTAAGTTCATCTGGTTTAATGTGTCATTTAAGGCCAATGTTTCTGTATTGATTTTCTGTGTGGATGATGAAGTGGGGTATTAAAGTCTCCTACTATTATTATATTGTTATCTATTTCTCCCTTTAAGTCTGTCACATATTTAAGGGCACATGTTTCTTACCATTACCTGTTAATATAACTTAGAGATTGGGCTGTGAACCTCTGAGGGCCTATGCCTTTTCCAGCTCTATGTCCCCCAGCACCAGGCACAGTTTTGGGTACAGGGGAGGTTCTTGATAATGTTTGATGAATGAATACATTTCATGTACCAGTCAAAGGGCTATGAGTGGTACTGAGCAGTAGCTACATCTAGTGGTAAACTTCTTTGTGAGATTCTTCTCAGCTCCCTGATCTGAGTTGTTTGACATAAGATAGAGTGAAAAAGAGACAGTGAGGGAGGTGGGCAAATTGATCAAGCTGGCCCATCAGGTCTTAGCTTTCTAGGTTCAGAAACTAAATTCTGTCAGTTCATTCAGCATGGGTAGACTATTGGGGACTGACCCATATTGGCCAAACACACAGAAACAAATTGTGGATTGGAGTATTTATTTACAAAATTAGCCCTCCCAGGGATCTTATACCCCATCACATAGAAGCCCCCTATTCTAGTTATTCCTACCTAACAAACTATCCCAAAACATAATGGCTTAAAACAACATTTTGTTATACTTATGATTTTGTGAGTCAGGAATTTGTGCGGTGCACATCAAAAATGGCTTATCTCTGCTTCACAGTGGAGTGGGGCTGTAGTTTGAATGGCTGAAGATGGCTGGGATGGCTCAAGTGGGGCCATATGTTTAGGCCTCAGGTCTGGTTTTTGGCTGGCTTCCTTAGCTTTTCTCCATGTCACACCTGCTGGGGTTGGAATTTCCAAGATGGCTTCTTCAAGTTCATGTTGGATGCCTGGGCTGGTTTGGCCAGAATGGCTATTTCTTTCACCACATGGCTAACCTGGGCTTCCTCACAGCATGGGAGTCTCTGCATAGTCAGACTTCTTACAGGGTCCTGGTTTCCCCCAGAGTGAATATTCCAAGAGACAGAAAGTGGAAGTTGCCAGTTTCTTAAAGCCTGGTTCTGGAAACTGGCATAGCATCATTCCTGCTGTATTCTACACATCAAAACAGTTACAGAGCCCACCCAGATTCTAGAGAAGAAGATGTAGACCTGACCTATTAATGGGAGAGATGTCAAAAAATATGTGGCCTTCTTTAATACACCTAACTTCTTCCTAGAATCCACATACCTAGGGAGATAAATTAGTAACTACATTAGTGGACCGCTTGGTGTGCAGGGACCCCAGAACTAAAGCAGTAGAATTGTATGGAAAAAAATTTCATCTAGGCCTTGGAGAAAGAAACCTGGTTGAATGTGCTTCTCTGGTGCCTGTCCATTAGATTAAGTGTCTCTCTCTCTTCAGAGATAAATGCTGCCTATTTTCGCTCTTTGGCTCCTTCTTCTGGGTTTTGTAATGGCCACTCCCATCCTGTTAACACATTCTTTCTTCAGTTTGGCTAATACCATTGATCAGGTGGATTTTCTTTCCCAGTACTCATGTTACTGTCAAGCCTTCCAGAGATTATCCTCCAGTTACCTTGACTTGCTTGAGTGTTTTTCAGTCTCATCTGGCAGATGTTTACAGACTGTCCTTGAGACTCTGGTGGAATCTAATGTAGCGCTTTAAAGCCTCAGGGATGGGAAATCTGAAACTAGGTATTAAGGTATAAAGTGTAAGTCATACCAACTTAGCAAATGCACTGCCAGATTTTTATCTTAGAGATAAAATTTGTGGTCCAAGAAATATTACGCACTTTTCAAGATAGCAATATTTCTGATTGGGAAACATTAGAATGACTTACATATTCCAGTAGGGAACTAATTAAATAAATTACAGTACATTCATACAATGGAATTTTACACAACCATTAAAAATAAAAGAGACAGGGCTTCCCTGGTGGCACAGTGGTTGGGAGTCCGCCTGCCGATGCAGGGGACATGGGTTCGTGCCCCGGTCCAGGAGGATCCCACATGCTGTGGAGCAGCTGGGCCCGTGGGCCATGGCTGCTGAGCCTGTGCTTCCGGAGCCTGTGCTCCACAGCGGGAGAGGCCACAGCAGTGAGAGGCCTGCATACCACAATAATAATAATAATAAATAAATAAAAGGGGCAGATCTATGTGTATTAATATGAATTGCTTGGTAAGAGATGGGAGGAAAGTAAGGTGCAAAACTATATAATATGCCATCATTTGAGGATAAAAAGTATGAGGGGTATATTCATATATATATATTTGTATGTGCATAAAATATCCCTGGGAGGACACACAAGAAATTGGTAATGATGATTGCCTCTCTGTAGGGATCTTGGAGTCTGGAGACGAGAGTTAGGAGGAAGACTTACTTTTTTTTTTTTTTTTAATACATTTATTTATTTATTTATTTATGGCTGCCTTGGGTCTTCATTGCAGCATGCAGGCTTTCTCTAGTTGTGGTGAACGGGGTTTACTCTTCGTTGCGGTGCACAGGCTTCTCATTGCAGTGGCTTCTTTTGTTGCAGAGCACGGGCTCTAGCCACGTGGGCTTCAGCAGTTGTGGCTCGCAGGCTCTAGAGCGCAGGCTCAGTAGTTGTGGCACATGGGCTTAGTTGCTCTGCGGCATGTGGGATCTTCCTGGACCAGAGCTCAAATCCGTGTCCCCTTCATTGGCAGGTGGATTCTTAACCACTGCGCCACCAGGGAAGTCCCAAGACTTACTTTATATTGCAAGACTGCTATGGACCTCCACCAGAGTTTTCTCTGGCTTCATCCTGTCCAGGCATAGTTCACCATCTTTTGGGTCTTTTTGTACCCTTTGCATTTTAACAGGGTACATATATATTGCATTTTGCAATTTTAAAAACAACAACAAAAGAATGGAGAGCAAGAGATAAGGCATGGCTGACCTAGTGCTTCCTGGTCCAGCATATTATTTTGAGATCTTCTGATGGCCTTTCCTCTTGTACCCCTGTTTGGCTCTGGGTCCTTACTTTTGATGTCCACTTCTGCATCTGCATCCTCTTTTTAGCTCTGCATCCATTGCTGGTCATCTCCTCCTTGTTCTTGAATACTCTCATTGTTCCAGTCCAGACCATCCCAGCTTGCAGGCAAAGGTGCACAGCTTACTGAGGTTTGCCTCTGGGTGTGTGAGGGGTGCAGGTTGGGGGTGCCGCTTCTGTTTTCCTAACAGCCTCTCTGAGGGCGTCCCAGGCAAGGCCTTTTCTTGGAATTACCCTTAGATCTGCCTCTACCCTCAGCCCATTGTTTCTCTCTGGTACAAAATCAGAGGAAAATTCCTACTGTCCACCTATCTGGTACATATCTTTGTAACTTTATGACAGTGCTTCTGTCTTGCATAAAAGCAGACATTTTTATAAGTGTTGAAGTAATGGCTGCACACATGCACAAAACAATTTTTTTGCAGCTTTGTTTATAAAACCAAAAATTCAGAAACATGTTAAATGCCCATCAGCAGGATAAATAGATTGTGACATATTCATACAATGGAACACTATGCAGTAGTCATAATGAACGCACAAAGTTTTTATATCTCAGTATAGAACTTGGGAGGGGGAGGGATAAATTAGAAGTTTGGGATTAACAGATGTACACTACTATATATAAAATGGGTAAACAGCAAGGACCTACTGTGTAGCACAGCGAACTATATTCAGTATCTTGTGATAACCTATATGAGAAAAGAATCTGAGTTATTATATATAACTGAATCACTTTTCTGTACACCAGAAACTAACAGAACAGTGTAAATCAACTATACTTCAATAAAAAAATTAGAACTCAGAACCAAAGTTGAGTATAGAATTATATGTACTGTAGAATACTATTTCCATAAATTAACAACCACATGAGAATAATATGGGCTATCATTGTGACGCAGTAAAATTATATAAATATTGACAGAAAGAGCACATTTCAAATTCAAGATAGTGGTTGCTCTGGGGAGGGAGGGCAAAGGGAAAGATAAGAAGAGGACTTTGAAATGTTTTCTTTTCTTTTTTTTTTTTGTTGACGTATTTTTTTTAACATCTTTATTGGAGTATAATTGATTTACAATGATGTAGTTTCTGCATTATAACAAAGTGAATCAGCTATACATATACATATATCCCCATATCCCCTCCCTCTTGCGTCTCCCTCCCACCCTCCTTATCCCACCCCTCTAGGTGGTCACAAAGCACTGAGCTGATCCCCCTGTGCTATGCAGCTGCTTCCCACTAGCTATCTCTTTTATGAAATGTTTTCATTTTTAAAAAAGATTTGAAGCAAATATGACAAATATTAACAGTTCTTAATTCTGGAGGGAGGGTACATAAGTGTACACATTCTGGAGGGAGGGTACACATAAGTGTACATGAGTGTTTATAATGTTATTTTCTTTAATTATCCACATTAAAATCTTCATAATAAAAATACAAGTAATTCTGCTCATCATGAGTTCAAATGGTGCCTCTGGCTTGGTCTGATCTTAGAGAAAAGCATTCAAGACAAGGTTCAGAGCAAGCAGAACTTGGGAATGCTGTTAGTTATTTAGCACCCTCTGTCACTTGGAAATATGAATTCCACTTGTTGAGGGGGTTGGGGCTAAACTCCTCTTGACACTTGGACAGCACTGAGTCATGGCTGTGCCAGCTGGATTCCTCGTCACCTTTGACCCTGAATGATGCCTTCTTTCTGGCATTCGTCAGTGTAGGCAAAAGAGAGGCCTGTGCTTGAAGTTACATCTCTCCTTCTGTTTATCTACCTGATGGCTGCCAGCTTTTCGTGCCAGGTTTGTTGACACTGGCAAAACAGTACTTGGTATTTGTGAGTTCACTTTTGTCCTCAGGACTATTTACTTGCTGTTTTAGTGTTGTTTTTCTGTGCTGAGAACCTTCTTAAGGAACCCACTATCAGTAAACCAAACAGCCCTCTAAGTAGGAGAATAAAACATCGCAATGCAGTATCAATTTTTTTGAGGGGAGATTTTAGATGATTATAATGTGTTTTTTTCTTGTAACAACTTTATTGAGATATAATCACATACCATACAACTCACCCATTGAACAATTAAGTGGCTTTTAGTATATTCACAGAGTTGTGCAACCATCACCACATCAATTTTAGAATATTTTAATCACCCCAGAAAGAAACCGCATACTCTTTGGCAGGAACTCCCCGCTCCCCATTCCCTCATCAGTCCCTGGCAACCACTAATCTACTTTCTGTCCCTGTGGATTTGCCTGTTATGGACATTTCATATAAATGGACTCATTCAATATGTAATCTATTGTGAAAGGCTTCTTTTATTAGCATGATGCTTTCAAGGTTCATCCATGTTGTACATATGTCAGTACTTTATTCCTTTTTAATGGATGAATAATATTGCATCATAAGGATATACCCCACTTTGTTCATCCATCCATCTGCTGATGATATTTGCATTGTTTCTACTTTTTGGCTCAGTGTTATATTTTGAGTTCTTAAGGTCCACACAACTGTCAAAGATAAGCAGAGTTGGGCATTAGTTAAAGTGGTGAAAACAGATTCAGGAACTACTGACAGTAGGGGAAGGAGATTATTGCTTTTCCAATTTGTGCAGAGGTGACTGGCGTTTTAAAGGGAGAGTGAGGGAGTGGGGTGTGGGATGGCAGGGGCCTGAAAAGAGTCAGGGAAGTGAAAAATGACAAAAAGCTGGAATTGGGGTGGGGGTTGGTCCATGTGAAACTCATTTGGGTTTGCTAACTGGTGCTTATCTTATCGATAAGCACCCTTCCATGGAGACTGGGAGACAGGGGCTCTATCTTCAGACGACGGCTGGAACAAACAGGACATTCCTTGGCAGCCTTGAGTTTTCTCAAGTAGGCACTTTAAGGAGGGTTTCATCCTAGGGATGAAGGTCACTCTAGGGTTGTGACTTTGACCTGTTAGAAACTATGTTAGTGTGTTCAAGTCTTTAAAGGCCAATGTTGGTGCAACAAAAAGAATAAAATACCTAGGAATCAAACCTACCTAAGGAGACAAAAGACCTGTATGCAGAAAACTATAAGACACTGATGAAAGAAATTAAAGATGATACAAACAGATGGAGAGATATACCATGTTCTTGGATTGGAAGAATCAACATTGTGAAAATGACTCTACTACCCAAAGCAATCTACAGATTCAATGCAATCCCTGTCAAACTATCAATGGCATTTTTCACAGAACTAGAACAAAAAATCTCACAATTTGTATGGAAACACAAAAGACCCCAAATAGCCAAAGCAATCTTGAGAAGGAAAAACGGAGCTGGAGGAATCAGGCTCTCTGACTTCAGACTATACTACAAAGCTACAGTAATCAAGACAGTATGGTACTGGCACAAAAACAGAAATACAGATCAATGGAACAAGATAGAAAGCCCAGAGATAAACCCACGCACATATGGTCACCTTATTTTTGATAAAGCAGGCAAGGATATACAATGGAGAAAAGACAGTCTCTTCAGTAAGTGGTGCTGGGAAAACTGGACAGCTACATGTAAAAGAATGAAATTAGATTACTCCCTAACACCATACACAAAAATAAACTCAAAATGGATTAAAGACCTAAATGTAAGGCCAGACACTATAAAACTCTTAGAGGAAAACGTAGGCAGAACACTCTATGACATAAATCACAGCAAGATCCTTTTTGACCCACCTCCTAGAGAAATGGAAATAAAAATAAAAATAAACAAATGGGACCTAATGAAACTTAAAAACTTTTGCACGGCAAAGGAAGCCATAAACAAGACGAAAAGACAACCCTCAGAATGGGAGAAAATATTTGCAAATGAAGCAACTGACAAAGTATTAATCTCCAAAATTTACAAGCTCAATATCCAAACAACAAACAGCCCAATCCAAAAATGGGCAGAAAACCTAAATAGACATTTCTCCAAAGAAGATATACAGATTGCCAACAAATACATGAAAGGATGCTCAACATCACTAATCATTAGAGAAATGCAAATCAAAACTACAGTGAGGTATCACTTCGCACCAGTCAGAGTGACCATCATCAAAAAATCTACAAACCATAAATGCTGGAGAGGGTGTGGAGAAAAGGGAACCCTCTTGCACTGTTGGTGGGAATGTAAATTGATACAGCCACTATGGAGAACAGTATGGAGGTTCCTTAAAAAACTAAAAATAGAACTACCATATGACCCAGCAATCCCACTACTGGGCATATACCCTGAGAAAACCATAATTCAAAAAGAGTCATGTACCACAATGTTCATTGCAGCTCTATTTACCATAACCAGGACATGGAAGCAACCTAAGTGTCCATCGACAGATGAATGGATAAAGAAGATGTGGCGCACATATACAATGGAATATTACTCAGCCATAAAAAGAAACAAAATTGAGTTACTTGTAGTGAGGTGGATGGACCGAGAGTCTGTCATACAAAGTGAAGTAAATCAGAAAGAGAAAAACAAATACCATATGCTAACACATATATATGGAATCTAAGAAAAAAAAAAAACATGGTTCTGAAGAACCTCGAGGCAGGACAGGAATAAAGACGCAGACGTAGAGAATGGACTTGAAGACACTGGGAGGGGGAAGGGTAAGCTGTGACAAAGTGAGAGAGTGGCATGGACATATATACACTACCAAATGTAAAATAGATAGCTAGTGGGAAGCAACCGCATAGCACAGGGAGATCAGCTCGGTGCTTTGTGACCACCTAGAGGAGTGGGATAGGGAGGGTGGGAGGGAGATGCAAGAGGGAGGAGATATGGGGATATATGTATATGTATAGCTGATTCACTTTGTTATAAAGCAGAAACTAACACACCATTGTAAAGCAATTATACTCCAATAAAGATGTTAAAAAAAAAAAAAACATGTTCTGAAACTAAGTACAAACTATAAAAAAACAAACAACAACAAAAAAACGGCCAATGTTGGGGCTTCGTTGAGAAGAGGGCTGAGGAGCCTGACTAGAATTTGGTAAAGGAGAAAAAGCTTTATCATAACCTACAGCTGTGTTTCCTAACTTTGTTTAGGTCCCCCACCCTTTGAAAACCTGAAAGCCATGGCGCTTCTCTGCAGCAGAAATTTGTGTATATGCACAGCATATTGCATAGGATTTCAGCTCTCCATCCCCTCCACCCCCCAGCCTGTCTGCACACCCAGGTTACCACCCCTTGCCCTGGAGGTGGATTAGTGTGTTCTAGGCACTATACCTAGAATTTGGGTAATGGTTGCCAGGAGCTGCTTTGTGTTATCTACCTTAACATATAGGCTAGCCACAGAGCACCTCTGGAATCAATTAGTAGTATAATTCCCTTGTTTAACTGATGAGAAGATGTCGAGCTCACACATACAAGACAAGGCAAGGCTAAGGCCTGACTGATTCAATCAGTAAAGCTATAACAGCCACTTTTAGATTTAGACATTTTATTGCTCACATAGTGAAAGGATGAGAGAGGCAAAGGCGCCAGCTCCCTGTGATGCTGTGCCACACCCTCGAAGGACAGCCCCGAAACTCTTTCAATCAGTTGACTGTGCTGCGAGTTGCAGGGTACCCTGTTGCTGAGGAGACCCTTCTAGACTGTAGCTAAGGAGTTTTATATTCTGCAGCTCTTTTCTGTGTGGGCTTTCTGCCCACCCCTCTGCAAAACCCGGGCAGTGATAAGAAACTGTCTCCTGACAGCCTCCCAGATGAGCTAGGGAGGTGAGTGGGAGGTGCCCTCAGAGCAGCCCCTTCTAGGTTGCAGTGAGGAGGTTTTATATTCTGCAACTCTTTTATAAGGAGGGCGGACAGAACGGCCACATGGGTCAGAACCCAGAGGCGAGGGGAAACTGTCTCAGGACACAGGGACTTATGCCTATCAGGGGACATAGGAAACATAGGGAGGGAGGTAGCCCCGTGGCAGCTCTGTGTAGACCTCCATTCCTGTGCCGAGAGGATCGAAGGGCATTCAGCCCTGAAGACTCAGGGAAGGCTGGTGTGGACGAAAAATGTCTCCTGCCGTATCAGTTGACACAGGATGTTGTGGTCATCAAGCCATCGGCCAATGGGGCTGCCCCCAACGGCCACTGTGAGGGAATTCAGGATGGAAAAGAACAGGATACTGGCCCTAGATAGCTAAGGTGCATATCAGAGGAATGATTTCACTGAGCCCAGACTCTTGCATACATAGGAAAGCACTAAATTCATTAACTTGAGATGTCCGGTTCTCTTTAATAACAGTAAGCTTTTGATGTTCCGACTACCTGGTTTTTGTTGCAGACTGCTACGTATCCTGGCTTCTCCCTCACCTCTTTGGAGCTGTCCCTCAGAGGTAGCTGAGAGGCTGCCTCCTGGGCTTAAGTCCTCAGAAAGTTTGCCGAATAAAGCATAATTCTCAGCTTTTAGGTTGTGCATTTTTTTTCAGTTGATGTTGGGTTCAAGCCTTTGTGTCTGTGGATACATGCAAGGTCGGGAGCATGGCACCACCAAGCTATTACCCAACAAAGCGACAGAGCCTGTTGTGCTGGGTCTGGAACTGGGACAAAATCTCCTGCCAGGCAGTCCCTGAGCTCTCAACTGAAACCGCCAGATGTGGATGACTGACTTGAGATAAAAACCCATGACAACGAGACAGGCACTTTTTTTCCTATAAAAATGACTCTTGTTCTAAAAAAAAAAAAATCACATAAATACAAGTTGCGTGCTAATTATTTGTGATTACATAACACATTTACGAGAAAGTCATTTCAACTTAGTTGAAATAATTTGCGGAAGTAATACATGTTTACTGGAAAGAAATCAGAAAGACACAAAAAGAAGAAAATCCAAATCTTCCACAATCCCAACACTCTGTACATGTTACAGTGCCTCGCACACATAGCTGTTAATAAACATTTGTGAAATGAATACATAAATACACACATGCTCTTGGGGGTAAGTAAGCATTATCCCCGCTTGCTTGTCCTTGGTGAATAGGCTACTTTACTTCCCCCATGTGTCATCCACATATATATTTTTTAAATGAAAGCATATCATATACTCTCTTTTACAACCTGCCTTTTACTAAAAGGTAAATATGAACATCTTTCTACATCAATAGTCACTTCGTTAACAATTTTTAATGTCTGAATAGTGTTCCACTGTATGGCTACACTAGAATATACTGAGGCTTATTGTTATATATTTAGATTTTTGTATGTATAAAGATTTGATAAATACATCTATCACTAAATATCATGCGCATCCTGAATTAGTTCCTTAAAATAAATCTCTTAAAATGGAATTGTTGCGGTAAATGATTTCGCTCCGGCCTTTGATATGTATCGGCTGCCAAACTGTCCTCCAGAAAAGTTACAAGGGCAACAGTTTTGTGCAATGGAGGGCGTTCCCATTTCTAAAGAGAGAGACTCCGCCAGTGTGTTCTTCCCAGAGCAAATGAACAAATGAGTAAACACCCCTTAAAGCTTGATCTCTAATCCTGGGTTAGGAGCTGGCAAGGCGAAGGAAAGGTTGGTCTGGTCCTCTTCTTGATCTACAAGAGAGGAAGCATGGAACCACAGAAGAACCAGCTCAGGGGAACCTCCCTCACTCCCTTTCTGTTCTCTCTTTTCTGAGGGGGCCCATCTTTTGTCCACAGCAGGCTTCTTGCTGAGGCTCTGGAGGCTTTAAATATCACAAACTTCTTCTAGGCCTTTTTTTAGGGGAAATTCACAAACGATAATACAATGAACCATTTTATTTAATTAATTAATTTATTTGGCCACACTTCGTGGCATGCGGGATCTTAGTTCCCTGACCAGGGATTGAACCTGTGCCCCCTACAGTGGAAGCGCGGAGGCCTAACCACTGGACCATCAGGGAATGCCCTCAGTGAAGCATTTTAAAGTGCACAATTCAGGAGCATTTAGTGTATTCTTAATGTTATAAAACTGCTACTTCTCTCTAGTTTCAAAACTTTTTCAATACCCCAGAAAAACACCCTGTCATTAGTTACTCCTCATTCCCCTCTCCTGTCACCCCTTGGTAATCATTAATCTGCTTTCCATCTTTATGGATCTGCCTATTCAATATATCATATAAATGGAATCATACAATATATGACCTTTTGTGTCTGGCTTCTTTCACTTACTGTATGTTTTCAAGGTTCATCCAAGTTTTAGTGTGTATCATACTTTGTTCTTTTTATGGCTGAATACTATTCCATTGTATGCATATACCACAATTTGCTTATCCATTCATCAGTTGATGCCATTTGGGTTCTTTCTACCTTTTGACAACTGTGAGTAATGCTGCTCTAAACATTCCTGTACAAGTCTCTGTGTGGCATATGTTTTCATTTCTTTTGGGTATATACCTAGGAGTGGAATTGCTGGATCATATGGTAATTCTGTGTTTAACTTTTTGGGAACTTGACAAATGGTTTTCCACAGCAGCTGCAACATTTCTGCTTTCCCATCAGCAATGCACAAGGGTTTCAATTTCTTCACACAGGTTGTTTCTCGCCAACAAGTTGTTATTTTCAGTTTTTTTGATTTAAGTCATCCTAGTGGGTGTGAAATGCTATCTTATTGTACTTTTGATTTTCATTCCTTAGTGACCAATGATGCTGAGCATCTTTTCACGCCCATACTGGCTATTTATATATCTTCTTTGGAGAAATGTCAAGTCATTTAATCATTTGAAAATTGGATTGTCTTCTTGTTATTGAGTTTTTAAAGAGTTCTTTATATACTCTGGATATTAAACCCTCATCAGATGTATGATATGCTAATATTTTCTCTCATTCTGTAGATTGTCTATTCACATTCTTTTTTTTTTAACATCTTTATTGGAGTATAATTGCTTTACAATGGTGTGTTAGTTTCTGCTTTATAACAAAGTGAATCAGTTACACATATACCTATATTCCCATATCTCCTCCCTCTTGCGTCTCCCTCCCTCCCACCCTCCCTATCCCACCCCTCTAGGTGGTCACTAAGCACTGAGCTGATCTCCCTGTGCTATGCGGCTGCTTCCCACTAGCTATCTATTTTACGTTTGGTAGTGTATATATGTCCATGCCACTCTCTCACTTTGTCACAGCTTACCCTTCCCCCTCCCCATAACCTCAAGTCCATGCTCTAGTAGGTCTGTGTCTTTATTCCTGTCTTACCCCTAGGTACTTCATGACCTTTTTTTTTTTTTCTTAGATTCCATATATATGTGTTAGCATACAGTAGTTGTTTTTCTCTTTCTGACTTACTTCACTCTGTATGACAGACTCTAGGTCCATTCACCTCACTACAAATAACTCAATTTTGTTTCTTTTTATGGCTGAGTAATATTCCATTGTATATATGTACCACGTCTTCTTTATCCATTCATCTGTTGATGGACACTTAGGTTGCTTCCATGTCCTGGCTATTGTAAATAGAGCTGCAATGAACATTTTGGTACATGACTCTTTTTGAATTATGGTTTTCTTGGGGTATATGCCCAGTAGTGGGATTGCTGGGTCGTATGGTAGTTCTATTTGTAGTTTTTTAAGGAACCTCCATACTGTTCTCCATAGTGGCTGTATCAGTTTACATTTCCACCAACAGTGCAAGAGGGTTCCCTTTTCTCCACACCCTCTCCAGCATTTATTGTTTCTAGATTTTTTGATGATGGCCATTCTGACCTGTGTGAGATGATATCTCATTGTAGTTTTGATTTGCATTTCTCTAATGATTAATGATGTTGAGCATTCTTTCATGTGTTTGTTGGCAATCTGTATATCTTCTTTGGAGAAATGTCTATTTAGGTCTTTATTCACATTCTTGATAATGTCCTTTGATGTGCAAAAGTTTTAAATTTTTATGAAGTCCAATTTTTCTTTTTTTCTTTTATTGCTCACACATTACTGTTCAAATCTAAGAATCCCATTGCCAAATCCAAGGTCATGAAGATTTACCCCTATGTATTTTTTTAAATTTTTAAAATAAATTTATATATTTTATTTATTTATTTTTAGCTGCGTTAGGTCTTTGTTGCTGCGTGCAGGCTTTCTCTAGTTGCCGCAAGTGGGGGCTACTCTTTGTTGCGGTGCATGGGCTTCTCATTGCAGTGGCTTCTCTTGTTGCAGAGCACGGGCTCTAGGCACATGGGCTTCAGTAGTTGTGGTATGTGAGCTCAGTAGTTGTGGCTCGCAGGCTCTAGAGCACAGGCTCGGTAGTTGTAGCACACGGGCCTAGCCGCTCCGCGGCATGTGGGATCTTCCCGGACCGGGGCACGAACCTGTGTCCCCTGCATCGGCAGGCGAACTCTCAACCACTGCGCCACCAGGGAAGCCCAGTATTTTATTCTTTTGGATGCTATGTATTAGTCTACTCTGGCTGCCATAACAAAATACCATAAACTGGGTGTCTTAAACAGTAAAAATTTACTTTCTTGCGGTTCTGGAGGCTAGAAGTTCAAGATAAGGGTGTCAGCATGGCTGGTTTCTGGTGAGAGCCCTTTTGTAATAGGGGTAGAGTGAGCACACGCTCATTAGTGTGAGACCCTTAGCATGGGGGTTAGAAGTCCAGCTCCACCAACAGGAAGCCTTGCAGTGGTCCTCGTAGCAATGATTGCAGTGAGAGGCAGATTGTGGCCTTCTCCCCAGGGCCCTCCAGGCCCTCCAGCCTCAGGGCTGGTGGGTGAGCTGAGGGGCCTGGAGACAGGCTGAGGCCTATGTCCTGCAGAGCCCCAGAGCCAACAGCCACCCACTGGCTGGGCCCAGGCCTTGAAGCAGCAGTGAACCTCTCCGCCATCCCCACCTCTGCGACCTAATGGCAGTGACAGTCTCCATGGGTCGCAGTCCGTGGAGGCCTCGCAACTGGAGTATATGGACACTGCCATTAAGGTAACAGCTTCAACCAGCTTCAGTTTCTCCGTTCAAGTTTCAAAAATTGGTAGAGCTTAGATCAGTTGTCTACCCCTAGGAGGTGGCCAGATGTCAGGGTTAAGTTGCAATGACACGGCACATCATTATTTCCAGTCCACCTCTGTGGTTGGGGCTATTCTCAAAGAAGGGCAACTGTTGTGAGCTGGGAACTAACCTAATTGGTATTTGTTGCAACATGTATTCTTATTGATCCTATACAAATGAATCTCTCCAGTTTAAATGAAAAGCCCGAGGGCCGGCTGGGTCCTGGGCACCTGGCTCCCTCAGTGATGATGGCTGGGCAGGGTCTGGGGACCTGGCTCTGAGGGTGCCGCCAGTTGAGATCTGCCTCTTTATTTGGGCCTGGGCACTAGCGGGAGGACCCAGACTGGGTTCTGGACAAACATTCCCAGGTAGGGTAACTGGCCTGCGCAGGGGCCCCCTCCCCTTAGCCAGGGCCTGGACCTCGGAGGGTGAAAGTTGAGCCTTGGGACCTTGCACTTTCTTGTCAGAACAGAAAATAATATTTGTTTCAGTGGAGGTTTACAGGAACATTGTGACTTGACCTCAAGAACAAAGGATCTGACACCAAGAAGTCTGCAACAACTAACTATGCCCCTTCCTCACCTTTCCTATAAAAGGGCTTCACTGAAAGCTTTCAGGGAGTTTGGGATTTTTAGGGCATGAGCCACCCGTCTCCTTGCGTGCCCTGCAATAAACATTCCTCTGCTCCAAACTCCAATGTTTTGGTGGTGTTTGGCCTCACTGTGCATTGGGCACACAAACTTGGGTTTGGTAACAATTTTCCTGGCTTGCAGACAGCCACCTTAAATGGTCTTTCCTCGTGTGTGTATGCATGTGTGTGCACACACATGCACACACACACACAGAGAACTCTCTAATATCTCTTTTTATGAGGATACTAATCCTATTGGATCAGGGCCCCACTCTTTTTTTTTTTAATTTTATTTTATTTATTTTTTTATACAGCAGGTTCTTATTAGTTATCCATTTTATACATATTAGTGTATATATGTCAATTCCAATCTCCCAATTCATCACACCACCGCCCCCCCCGCCACTTTCCACCTTTGGTGTCCATACATTTGTTCTCTACATCTGTTTCACTATTTCTGCCCTGCAAACTGGTTCATCTGTACCACTTTTCTAGGTTCCACATATATGCGTTAATATACGACATTTGTTTTTCTCTTTCTGTCTTACTTCACTCTGTATGACAGTCTCTAGATCAATCCACGTCTCTACAAATAACCCAAATGCGTTCCTTTTTATGGCTGAGTAATATTCCATTGTATATATGTACCACATCTTCTTTATCCATTCATCTGTGGATGGGCATTTAGGTTGCTTCCATGGCCTGGCTATTGTAAATAGTGCTGCAATGTGTCTTTTTGAATTATGGTTTTCTCTGGATATATGACCAGTAGTAGGATTGCTGGGTCATATGGTAATTCTATTTTTAGTTTTTTAAGGAACCTCCATACTGTTCTCCATAGTGGCTGTATCAATTTACATTCCCATCAACAGTGTAAGATGCTTCCCTTTTCTCCACACCCTCTCTAGCATTTGTTGTTTGTAGAGTTTCTGATGATGCCATTCTAACTGGTGTGAGGTGATACCTCATTGTAGTTTTGATTTGCATTTCTCTAACAATTAGTGATGTTGAGCAGCTTTTCATGGCCATCTGTATATCTTCTTTGGAGAAATATCTATTGAGGTCTTCTTCCCATTTTTGATTGGGTTCTTTGTTTTTTTAATATTGACCTACATGAGCTGTTTATATATTTTGGAGATTAATCCTTTGTCCATTGATTCATTTGCAAATATTTTCTCCCATTCTGAGGGTTGTCTTTTCGTCTTGTTTGTAGTTTCCTTTGCTTTGCAAAAGCTTTAAAGTTTCATTAGGTCCCATTTGATTATTTTTGTTTTTATTTCCATTACTCTAGGAGGTGGATCAAAAAAGATGTTGCTGTGATTTACGTCAAAGAGTGTTCTTCCTATGTTTTCCTCTAAGAGTTTTATAGTGTTCAGTCTTAAATTTAGGTCTCTAATCCATTTTTTTCTTTTTAATACATTTATTTATTTATTTTTGGCTGTGTTCGGTCTTCGTTGCTGTGCATGAGCTTTCTTTAGTTGTGGTGAGTGGGGGCTACTCTTCGTTGTGGTGCATGGGTTTCTCATTGTCGTGGCTTCTCTTGTTGCGGAGCACGAGCTCTAGGCACGCGGGCTTCAGTAGTTGTGGCACATGGGCTCAGTAGTTGTGGCTTGTGGGCTCTAGAGCTCAGGCTCAGTAATTGTGGCGCACGGGCTTAGTTGCTCCGCAGCATGTGGGATCCTCCTGGACCAGGGCTCGAACCCGTGTCCCCTGCATTGGCAGGTGGATTCTTAACCACTGCACCACCAGGGAAGCTCTCTAATCCATTTTGAGTTTATTTTTGTGTATGGTGTTAGGGAGTGTTCTAATTTCATTCTTTTACATGTAGCTGTCCAGTTGTCCCAGCACCACTTATTGAAGAGACTGTCTTTTCTCCATTGTATATCCTTGCCTCCTTTGTCATAGATTAGTTGCCCATAGGTACGTGGGTTTATCTCTGGACTTTCTATCCTGTTCCATTGATCTATATTTCTGTTTTTGTGCCAGTACCATATTGTCTTGATTACCGTACCTTTGTAGTATAGTCTGAAGTCAGGGAGTCTGATTCCTCCAGCTCCGTTTTTTTCCCTCAAGACTGCTTTGGCTATTTGGGGTCTTTTGTGTCTCCATATAAATTTTAAGATTTTTGTTCTAGTTCTGTAAAAAATGCTATTGGTAATTTGATAGGGATTGTATTGAATCTGTAGATTGCCTTGGGTAGTATAGTCATTTTCACAATATTGATTCTATCAATCCAAGAACATGTTATATCTCTCCATCTGTTGGTATCATCTTTAATTTCTTTCAACAGTGTCTTATAGTTTTCTGCATACAGATCTTTGGTCTCCCTAGGTAGGTTTATCCCTAGGTATTTTATTCTTTTTGTTGCAGTGTTAAATGGGAGTGTTTACTTAATTTCTCCTTCAGATTTTTCATCATTAGTGTATAGGAATGAAAGAGATTTCTGTGCATTAATTTTGTATCCTGCAACTTTCCCAAATTCATTGATTAGCTCCAGTAGTTTTCTGGTGGCATCTTTAGGATTCTCTATGCATAGTATCATGTCATCTGCAAAGAGTGACAGTTTTACTTCTTCTTTTCCAATTTGTATTCCTTTTATTTCTTTTTCTTCTCTGATTGCCATGGCTAGGACTTCCAAAACTATGTTGAATAATAGTGGCGAGAGTGGACATTCTTATCTTCTTCCTGATCTTAGAGGAAATGCTTTCAGTTTTTCACCATTGAGAATGATGTTTGCTGTGGGTTTGTCATATATGGCCTTTATTATGTTGAGGTAGGTTCCCTCTATGCCCACTTTCTGGAGAGTTTGTATCATAAATGGGTGTTGAATTTGTCAAAAACTTTTTCTGCATCTATTGAGCTGATCATATGGTTTTTCTTCTTCAATTTGTTAATATGGTGTATCACATTGATTGATTTGCGTATATTGAGGAATCCTTGCATCCCTGGGATAAATCCCACTTGCTCATGATGTATGATCCTTTTAATGTGTTGTTGGATTTTGTTTGCTAGTATTTTATTGAGGATTTTTGCATCAATATTCATCAGTGATATTGACTGTAATTTTCTTTTTTTGTAGAATCTTTGTCTGGTTTTGGTATCATAGTGATGGTGGCCTCATAGAATGTGTTTGGGAGTGTTCCTTCCTCTGCAATTTTTTGGAAGAGTTTGAGAAGGATGGGTGTTAGCTCTTCTCTAAATGTTTGATAGAATTCACCTGTGAAGGCATCTGGACCTGGACTTTTGTTTGTTGCAAGATTTTTAATCACAGTTTCAATTTCATTACTTGTGATTGATCTGTTCATATTTTCTATTTCTTCCTGGTTCAGTCTTGGAAGGTTATGCTTTTCTAAGAATTTGTCCATTTCTTCCAGGTTGTCCATTTTATTTGCATAGAGTTGCTTGTAGTAATCTCTCATGGTTCTTTGTGTTTCTGCACTGTCAGTTGTTACTTCTCCTTTTTCATTTCTAATTCTGTTGATTTGAGTCTTCTCCCTTTTTTACTTAATGAGTCTGGCTAGTGCTTTATCAATTTTGTTTATCTTCTCAAAGAACCATCTTTTAGTTTTATTGATCTTTGCTATTGTTTCCTTCATTTCTTTTTCATTTATTTCTGCTCTGATATTTATGATTTCTTTCCTTCTACTAACTTTGGGTTTTGTTTGTTCTTCTTTCTCTAGTTCCCTTAGATGTAAGGTTAGATTGTTTATTTGAGATTTTTCTTGTTTTTGAGGTAGACTTGTATTGCTATAAACTTCCTTATTAGAACTGCTTTTGCTGCATGCCATAGGTTTTGGATCATCGTGTTTTCGTTGTCATTTGTCTCTAGGTATTTTTTGATTTCCTCTTTGATTTCTTCAGTGATCTTGGTTATTTAGTAACGTATTGTTTAGCCTCCATGTGTTTGTGTTGTTTATGGTTTTTTTCCCTGTAATTGATTTCTAATGTCATAGTGTTGTGGTCAGAAAAGATGCTTGATATGATTTCAATTTTCTTAAATTTGCTGTGGCTTGATTTGTGACCCAAGATGTGGTCTATCCTGCAGAATATTCTGTTTGCACCTGAGAAGAAAGTGTAATCTGCTGTTTTTGGATGGAATGTCCTATAAATATCAATTAAATCTATCTGGTCTATTGTGTCATTTAAAGCTTGTGTTTCCTTATTAATTTTCTGTATGGATGATCTGTCCATTGGTGAATGTGAGGTGTTAAAGTCGCCCACTATTATTGTGTTACTGTTGATTCCCTCTTGTATAGCTGTTAGCAGTTGCCTTATGTATTGAGGTGCTCCTATGTTGGGTGCATATACATTTATAATTGTTATATCTTCTTGGATTGATCCCTTGATCATTATGTAGTGTCCTTCCTTGTCTCTTGTAACATTCTTTATTTTAAAGTCTATTTTATCTGATATGAGTGTTCCTACTCCAACTTTCTTTGATTTCCATTTGCATGGAATATCTTTTTCCATCCCCTCACTTTCAGTCTGTATGTGTCCCTAGGTCTGAAGTGGGTGTCTTGTAGACAGCATATATATGGGTATTGTTTCTGTAACCATTCAGTGAGCCTATGTCTTTTGGTTGGAGCATTTAATCCATTCAAGTTTAAGGTAATTATTGATATGTATGTTCCTATTACCATTTTCTTAATTGTTATGGGTTTGTTTTTGTAGGTCCTTTTCTTCTCTTGTGTTTCCCACTTAGAGAAGTTACTTTAGCATTTGTTGTAGAGCTGGTTTGGTGGTGCTGAATTCTCTTAGCTTTTGCTTGTCTGTAAAGCTTTTGATTTCTCCGTTGAATCTGAATGAGATCCCTGCCGGGTACAGTAATCTTGGTTTTAGGTTCTTCCCTTTCATCACTTGAAATATATCATGCCAGTCCCTTCTGGCTTGTAGAGTTTCTGCTGAGAAATCAGCTGTTAACCTTATGGGAGTTCCCTTGTATGTTATTTGTAGTTTTTCCCTTGTTGCTTTCAGTAATTTTTCTTTGTCTTTAATTTTTGTCAATTTGTTTACTATGTGTCTCGGCATGTTTCTCCTCGGATTTATCCTGCCAGGGACTGTCTGCACTTCCTGGTCTTGGGTGGTATTTCCTTTCCCATGTTAGGGAAGTTTTTGACTATAATCTCTTCAAATATTTTCTCGGGTCCTTTCTCTCTCTCTTCTCCTCCTGGGACCCCTATAATGCAAATGTTGTTGCATTTAATGTTGTCCCAGAGGTCTCTTAGGCTGTCTTCATTTCTTTTCATTCTTTTTTCTTTATTCTGTTTCACAGCAGTGAATTCTACCATTCTGTCTTCCAGGTCACTTATCCGTTCTTCTGCCTCAGTTATTCTGCTATTGATTCCTTCTAGTGTAGTTTTCATTTCAGTTATTGTATTGTTCATCTCTGTTTGTTTGTTCTTTAATTCTTGTAGGTCTTTGTTAAACATTTCTTGCATCTTCTTGATCTTTGCCTCCATTCTTTTTCCGAGGTCCTGTATCATCTTCACTATTATTATTCTGAATTCTTTTTCTGGAAGGTTGCCTATCTCCACTTCATTTAGCTGTTTTTCTGGGGTTTTATTTTGTTCCTTCATCTGGTACATAGCCCTCTGCCTTTTCATCTTGTCTGTCTCTCTGTGAATGTGCTTTTTGTTCCACAGGCTGCAGGATTGTAGTTCTTCTTGCTTCTGCTGTCTGCCCTCTGGTGGATGAGGCTATCTAAGAGGCTTGTGCAAGTTTCCTGATGGGAGGGGCTGGTGGTGGGTAGAGCTGGGTGTTGCTCTGGTGGGCAGAGCTCAGTAAAACTTTAATCTGCTTGTGTGCTGATGGGTGGGACTGTGTTCCTTCCCTGTTGGTTGTTTGGCCTGAGGCAACCCAGCACTGGAGCCTACATGCTCTTTGGTGGGTCGAATGGACTCCGGGAGGGCCCACTCCAAGGAGTCCTTTCCAGAACTTCTGCTGCCAGTGTCCTTGTCCTCAGGGTGAGCCACAGCCACCCACCCCACCACCCACCTCTGCAGGAGACCCTCCAACCCTAGCAGGTAGGTATGGTTCAGTTTCCTATGGGGTCACTGCTCCTTCCCATGGGTCTCAATGCACACACTACTTAGTGTGTGCCCTCCAAGAGTGGAGTCTCTGTTTCCCCCAGTCCTGTTGAAGTCCTGCAATCAAATCCTGCTAGCCTTCAAAGTCTGATTCTCTAGGAATTCCTCCTCCCATTGCCGGACCCCCAGGTTGAGAAGCCTGATGTGGGGCTCAGAACCTTCACTCCAGCGGGTGGACTTCTGTGGTATAAGTGTTCTCCAGTTTGTGAGTCACCCACCCAGCAGTTATGGGATTTGATTTTGTTGTGATTGCACCCCTCCTACCATCTCATTGTGGCTTCTCCTTTGTCTTTGGATGTGGGGTATCTTTTTTGGTGAGTTCCAGTGTCTTCCTGTCGATGATTGTTCAGCAGTTAGTTGTGATACTGGTGCTCTCTCAAGAGGGAGTGAACACTCATCCTTCTACTCCACCATCTTGAACCAATCTCCCCAGGGCCCCACTCTTATTTAACCTTAATTACTTTCTTAGATGCTTCCTCTCTAAATACAGCCACACTGAAGGTTAGGGCTTCAACACATGAATTTGGGGGAGATGCAACATTCAGGCCATCAAAGATGCTATTGTAATTGTATATTAGAACTATTCTCTTAATTTCCTTTTGAGATTTTCCTTCAGCCTTTTAAAATTAATGCCTACCCCAGTGGAGCCACTGTTACCAGTTTCCTATGTATCCTCTTCCCTGCTTCTTTTCTGTCTCTGTCTCATAATCTTTGTATTATCTGCAACTTGTTTTTCTTCCACTTGATTCACTGGCAATTGCTAAATATTTATTGAGTGTCTCTAATGTGTTTAGCAGTGTGTTAAGCAGTATGGGAAGTATAAAGAAGTACGACAAGGTTCCTGCCCTTAAAGATTTTCAATCTAGTTGAAGAGACAAATATGTACAAAATAATTAGGGAATAGTTTATAAGCATATGTAATCAAGTTCTCAGCTGTGTGGCTTATGCCCTAGGATGTAAATAAACTGTCTAAGAGTAGGTCACAGCAGTATCCCCAGCCCCGAGATCAGTATAGGAGGAATAGCATATGAGCTCAATAAATGCATGTTAGATGAATTCAACACTGTCCGTCTTTGGAATCTCACCTGGCAGAGGCTAGCCCTCCCATTCATCTTGGAAGATGATCCCTAGGGAACTCTGTTCTGCAAAGGGGCACTTAGCACCTATCTGAAAACCTTGGGGCTCTCTAACTGGTTCAGATTACAGCCTAGTGGTAGGCTCACAGACATAGAACACATTTCTCAGCAAGTGCTCTGGTGTCTTTCTAAAATAAGTTCTTACATAAATAGATCCTTGTTAAGTTCCACCAAGTAAACTGAGGAGTATGAAGGAAGAGAGAAGAAAGCATGGCCTAGGCATGGGGGGAAATGTCCCAGAAACTTCCAAACTGACAGCCAGGAAGTGGTGCCAGAGGCTTTGGGTTCCAGGCAAGAAGCTGGTGCCCAAGGAAAGGTTATTGATCTAGTCCTTTAAAACATGGTTTTTTGCCCCGATTCCAAGATCAAGGTAGAAAACTTGAAAAACAAATCACAGTGTAAAGAAGAAAGTAAACTATCTATAAACCATGACTCAGAGATAACCATTGTTTGTATCATTATAAAAACATTGCATGTAATTTTACATGAGCTTAACAGAAGGAAAAGAAACCAAACTTCAGATAAATATTTCTTCAAAGTGAGATATTATTTCTTAAAAGGAGTCTTCTAAGATTAAAGAATTAAGAGACATCTTAAGAGGTTGGGGTTATTACAGAAGTTCTCAAGCTGGGGTGATTTTGCCCCCACCCCCCAGGACATTTTGGCAATGTCTAGAGACGTTTTTGGTTGTCACAGCTTGCTGTGGGGTTGCTGCTGGGGTACCGTCTAGGGGTGCTGCTAAACATTCTACAATACACAGGACAGTCTGCCACAGCAAAGAATCATCTAGCCCCAGATGTCAGCAGTGCCATGAGAAACCCTGGGTTACAGCAGAGTTGTGCTGGGTTTAAGCAGCACATTTTTTAAAAATAGTTATTTGTTTATTATCTATTTATTTTGGCTGCATCGGGTCTTCGTTGCGGCATGCGGACTTCTTAGTTGTGGCATGCAGACTTCTTAGTTGTGGCATGAGAACTCTTAGTTGCAGCATGCATGCGGGATCTAGTTCCCTGACTTAGGGATCAAACCCGGGCCCCCTGCATTGGGAGCGCAAATGCACTGGACTGCCAGGGAAGTCCCTTAAGCAGTACATATTTTTAAAGAGCCTAAGTTTGTTTTCAGTTAGTAAGGCATAGTCAGCTTTCTTGGGGATCAGTGGAGTAAGGAGTTGTGAGCATGGCCTCCAGCCAGGGGGTCTGAGTTTGAACTCTGACTCTGCCACTTACTGGCAAAGTGACCTCGGGCAACCTCTTTGGGCCTCAGTTTCCTCATCTGCAAAACTGTGGTAATGTTACACCTACCTCATGCAGCTGTAGTGAGGGCTGAATGAGCTAGTATAAGCAAAGTGCTTGGAACAGTGTCTAGTTTATGCTAAGCTCCACAGAAATATTATTATTATTATATTAATATAATATAATATTATTATTAATATATATATAATATTATTATATTAGATTAATATCTTAAACCAAACTAGAAACACAACTTAAGCTTACTTTTAGGTTAATTCTCCTAAGGAATTTAGTAGAGAAAAATAGACATATAAGTATTCTTTTCTAATGGAACCCTTAAGAAAAATAAACAAAATGAGTGCAGCGAGGGGCCACTTATAAATCTAAGGAGTATATACATACATGAATTCAGAGGTTCAGCAAGTCTTTCCTGCTTTCTGGAATTACTTGATCAATGGCAGGTGACTTATTGCTTCAGAAAACACTTCTTTCCCCCTTTAGATTAAAAAGTTTGAATACATTCTCAT
Organism: Aethalodelphis obliquidens; assembly: GCF_003676395.1. Taxonomy (NCBI): domain Eukaryota; kingdom Metazoa; phylum Chordata; class Mammalia; order Artiodactyla; family Delphinidae; genus Aethalodelphis; species Aethalodelphis obliquidens. Next base: position 18,755,612 of record NW_020837946.1, on the reverse strand, counting down.
AGTTCAAAATTCAAAACAATATACCAATAAAACGTCACACAGTCTCACTCTCACTGCTGTCCTCCCCACTCTCCCATAGGTAACCACTTTAATTCATTTCTGATGTATCAGTCCAGTGTTTCTCTACGAAAGCAAATGCAAATGCTATGTATTCTTACTTAGCTCCCCACGTTTTTCCATTCAACAGTCTATTTTGGCTATCTAGCTATCTTTCCATATTACAGTCTATCTTTCCATTTTAGCACACAAGGAGCTGCTTCATCCTCTTTTAAGGTGATATAGTATTCCATTATGAAGATGACCCACACTTTGCTTATAAATGTTTTGTAATTATTAATAACTATTAACAAATTGTCCTCCATGTAGGGTTGTGTCATGTTAGACTCCCACTGGCAATGTCTGAATACGCTTATTTTCCTCCAGGTATCACAGTCGTTTTCAGACAATTAACCATTCAAAATTGTACCACACTGGCAGGTATTACTGGGAGGTAGAAGTGGGAAACAAGGCTAAATGGACGTTGGGGGTTTGTCAAGGCTGTCTTCCTGGGAACAGGCAGAATCAGCCATTAGTTCAGGGTGGATTCTGGGCAATTGGGTAATATGTGAAGGGCAATCAGGTTGCACTGGTCCTGGGAGAACCCTGTATTTAATGCTGACAGTAAGACCCAGTAAAATTGTTGTTTTTATGGACTATGAGTTCTATAATTTGAATAATAGATCTCTTCTCCATAATTTTAATGTTTCTTTTATAGAAGCCTTTTGGCCTAATTTCGATACTGAAACAGATCTAATCCTCTTAACACTTATTCAGTAAAAAGATTAAGTACTTGGGCTTCCCTGGTGGTGCAGTGGTTGAGAGTCCGCCTGCCGGTGCAGGGGACACGGGGTCGTGCCCCGGTCCGAGAGGATCCCACATGCCGCCGAACGGCTGGGCCCATGAGCCATGGCCGCTGAGCCTGCGCGTCCGGAGCCTGTGCTTGGCAACGGGAGAGGCCACAACAGTGAGAGGCCCGCGTACCGCAAAAAAAAAAAAAGATGAAGTACTTGGGAGACCACTATGCTTCATTTTCTTTCAGTTTGTAAGTATAACTTAGCCAGTAAATTTAATCTTAGTATTTCTGGATTCTTTTTAAGTTTTACCCCCACCAAAACCCAAAATACATTATTTTCTCCCTTATTTTCAACAACTATAAAAACATCATTGCAATGTCAATTTCATAGATGCTATGGGTCTCAACTGTCATGTGCTATAGAAATTCTAAGATAAAATATTTGAGAATTGCATTCCTTAACATAGCTAATAAAATTTTTTATTAAAAAAATTCATACCACATAGTTTACTTCATATTTACATCTTGACTTTCTCATTCAGCTTCTGTTTTTCCTGGAGTTTCTAATTGTGTTTCTTTTTTCTTGTTGGTTACACGAGATATTTATCTTCGTCTCCTTGACAGCAAGCTGCAGGAGATTTAAATGCTTCTATGAAGGAGTCGTAGACATTCTACTATACCTCATTATAGGGCTCAGTTTCCCTAAAACCCTGGACCCCAAATATCTATACCTCAACATACCCCAGTTTCCCAGGTATCCCATTTTTCCAAAATTTCGTTCCTCCAAGACCTCAGTTCTGCCAGTTCCACCAGATACTCATTACTCTCAATATTCTAACTTCTGTGTAACCTTTTTTTTTTTTCCAGTGTTCTCCTTTCGAGACTACAGGCCATCCCAGCACCTACCTCCTACACAATGTGCTTTTGCCCAGCTCACTTGCTCTGGTGTGGCCATAAGACACTCCCTTATCCTGCTTCCTCTCCAGGAAGTGCCTGCCTAGCTAGGCCATGGTTATTCAGCTTTGGTTGAACTCCACAGGTGCTGAACAAGGCCAAGTATGGTCCAATATGGATAAACCGCTTAGGGCCTCAGATCCACGTGAACCTGGCCAGTGCCCCACTCCTGGAGCAAGTGATGCGCCAAGAGGGCAAGTACCCAGTACGGAACGACATGGAACTATGGAAGGAGCACCGGGACCAGCAGGGCCTGACCTATGGGCCCTTCACCATGTGAGCTGGGGCCTGAGGGACCGGAACAGGCCCCCAGGGGGCCAAGCCCAAGGACAGTGGCACTGGGCAGCCAGTGGATTATGGGCAGGGTAGGATCTCCCTGTGTCCTCTGAGCCTGAAACTCGTCTAGAAAGTGGTGGTTGGGTTGGGCTGAAGCCCATGGACCATTCATTGGCTTTTCCACTAATGTATCGTATGACTATGAACAAATGAATAATTTCCCCTTCCTTGGGCTTATGTTTCTCGTGTGTAAAATGGGAAGCTTGGATTAGAGTATCTCCAAGATATCTCTAAGAACTTTCAAGCTCCATTATCCTATATTATGGTTGAAAACATACCAACTCAAATCATAATGGGACATATTTACTTGTAGTTGAAAAAACATCATCACCATACTAGTTGGGAGGGCTCAATTTAATTAAAAATATTTTCCAAGTTATGTATTATATGCTTGTTGTTGGTTATAACTTTCATGGATGCTCTCCACTCACAGAGATAGATGTAGGTTTTAGCCTTAAAGTTATACCTAGAAAAGTTAAGATTATTTTGGCAGTGACAAATTGAAAGATGGGCTGAGTGTTATTATATATGCATATATCAATTAAGGTAAATAATTGAGAATCATTGGTGATTCTCAGTGCCACGGCTTGTAATTGGATAGATTACAGGCTTCTTTTTACTATAGTATGTTAAAAGAGCTCCAGGAACAATGAGTGGCTTTTGATTTTCCCTAGTTGCTTGATATCCATGTTTTTTAAAGTCATTTTTTAAGGGATTAAAGTTGATCCTGGCGGTGGAAGTAGTAGCAGCAACACTGATGATAACTAAGTATGTGTTTATAACATGCCAGGCATCAGGCTAGTCTCTTTACATTTATTATTTCATCTTATCTTCACAACAAACTCATGAAGTAGATAGTATTATTATCCCCATTTTATAGATGAAGAAACTGAGGCCTAGAAGGGTTTTTGCACCACTTGCCAGAAGTGACACAACTAGTGAGTAGTGGAATAGATCTCTCTGATTCTGGAATGCAAGGACCTACTGCCATGACATGTTTGGAAAGGAAATGGACTGGTTGGAAGGTTCATTTTATCTGTCTTTGATGCTTATACATTCATTCTGTCATTGCATGTCTTTCTTTCTTTATTCCTGGTTCCTTCACAGGTGGGTGGTTTCAGAGCTTAATTTCTGGGCCCTTTTTTCAAGGTTCTGGGAAGAGAATAGAGAATGTTCTTCAAGAGCTCTTTAACCTGATGTCTGACCCTGAGGGCAAGATTTGTGTCTCAGGTATGCTCTACAATATTTGAGACCCAAATCTTGCCAGGGGAGTAAATCCTGGAAGTTAATTTTTTATGGTGACGGATGGTAACTAGTCTTATTGTGGTGATCATCTCGCAATGTATACAGATATCAAATCATTATATTGTACACCTGAAACCAATATAATGTTATATGTCAATTATACCTCAATAATAATAATAATAAACATTTGGGTCTCACAGGTTTTCACAGGTCAGGCCATCATTGGACTTGCTCAGGTTTAGAACTGGAGCTAAACATGATATATACCCCTTTGTGATCTATTTATAACTGTTTACTCTAAAACCAGTTTCCTAAATATGTTATACCATATATGTCTTTAAAAGCTATTTTGCTAACCTGTGATAACCTTTTTTGTTTTAACATATATGTTTTTTAAATCTCATTTTTTGAGTGACCGTCGTTTCCCCAAGAAATATTTTAACAACCACAGAAAGTTTCAGATTTAAGTCCTGCAGATCCTACTGTTGGAAGAGTTTTACTCTTGGAGAAGCACCTAAAACCTGAAGTTCCAATAAATAGGTCTATTCTGGTTTTTATTTCCTTTCCAACAACACTTTTAGTTTATCTTTTTTTATATAAATTTATTTTATTTTATTTATTTTTGGCTGCGTTGGGTCTTTGTTGCTGCGTGTGGGCTTTCTCTAGTTGCAGCGAGCAGGGGCTACTCTTTGTTGCGGTGCGCAGGCTTCTCATTGTGGTGGCTTCTCTTGTTGTGGAGCACGGGCTCTAGGCTCGCGGGCTCAGTAGTTGTGGCACTCGGGCTTAGTTGCTCCACGGCATGTGGGATCTTCCCAGACCAGGGATCTAACCCGTGTCCCCTGCATTGGCAGGTGGATTCTTAACCAGTGCGCCACCAGGGAAGTCCCTAGTTTATCTTTTTGCAGGTTTTCCCCAACATAATAAAGAAAACTCCTGGGGTTTGAGGTTCATTTATTTATTTATTTAGCTTGTTTTTTGAGGTTCATTTAAATAAAAATATATTTTAAAAATTTATTGAAGTGCAGTTGACTTATACTTCAAAATAAAAAACCTGAATTTTGCTTTCAGACTTTTTAAATGTTTTCCTTTTTAAAATACCTTATTGGTTTTTAAAATTCAAAAGTAATACTTATTGGAAAAATTCCATCCCATCCTCCTAAGTAATTCTCATCAGTAATTTGGTGTGTATTCTTCTTCCCTCCTTTGTGTTGAAACATGCAAATATGCATGTGTACATGTAGGATTTCCTCTCTTCCTCTTAAAATTGTACCATATTATACTTATTACTCTGCAACTGGCTTTTAAAAAATTGACCCATACCCAGCTTGCTTAGGAAAGGTAACAGGTTTGGGGGACAGCTGAAGGTGGCAGCAGCCCCTGAATATTAAGCTCCTGTATGGGAAGCATGTTTCCACCCACATGAACATCCCTGCCTAACTGGGGTGAGGCCCAACCACCTACTGGATGGCTATGGCAAGAGAGCCTGGAGATCAGCCTGGTAGCTCACTCTGTCCCCTTGGCCTACGGAGCTAAGCAGAGCACAAAGGTCCATAATCTGAGCACCCCAAGAACCCTCATTTGCTCCTCCTTTATTCCTCATCCTCCACACAGAGGGACTGGAACCACCGTAGCGCCATAGCTCATTTCACATACAGAAGATTCTGGAGTTGTATCATCCTAAGGTAACCACAGTAAACATTCATTAAGCATTCACCATTTGCCAGGCACTGATCTAAGCATGTTAATTATTCCTGCTAAGATAGGCACTCTTATTATTGCCATTTTACAGAAGGGAAAACCGAGGCACAGAGGATTTAAGTCACCTGCCTAAGGTCACTCAGCCAGTCATCATCTGACCTGTGATTTGACCCTAGACAGACTCATTCCAGATGCCCACCTTAACTACTTCCTTTATGCTGTTAGTGAGATTCTGAAGTTTTGTGATTCAAAGATTCTGTTATTTGAAAGTTTGTGATTCTTTAATTCTAGGTCTAGGAGTCTGAGATTTTCCTCGAGTCCATAGGGGTCTCAGGGTGGGAAGATACCACCTAATCCAATCCCCACAAGATACTTACATTGGTGTCTCTCCTCCATTCTCTACAGGCAAGGACATCAGTGGTACCGGCTCCGCCAGGCTCTGAACCAGCGGTTGCTGAAGCCAGCTGAGGCTGCGCTCTACACAGATGCTCTGAATGAGGTGATTGAGGACTTCATGACTCGACTGAACCAGCAGCGGGCAGAGAGCGCCTCGGGGGACCATGTGCCCGACATCGCTCACAATTTCTACTTCTTTGCCTTGGAAGGTACCCCTGTGGGGAGAGGGGCTGGGTGGGCGTGAGTCGGGTAGGTTGTGCTCTCCTCCTTGAAGCCCCCTGGACTCTGTGTGCCATGGCCCTGCCTCCTGTGACGGCCCCTGTGCACCGCCAGCTGTTTGCTACATCCTGTTTGAGAAACGTATTGGCTGCCTGGAGCGCTCCATCCCCCAGGACACCGAGACCTTCGTCAGATCTGTCGGGCTCATGTTCCAGAACTCGCTGTACGCCACCTTCCTCCCCAAGTGGACTCGTTCCCTGCTGCCCTTCTGGAGGCGGTATCTGGATGGCTGGAACACCATCTTCTCTTTTGGTGAGGAGTCCAGGGAAAGAAGTTGGGGCGTGGGTCCCAGGGCCTGTGAGGTAACAGCCCCCTCAGGACCCTCTCCCGGGATCTTCTCTCTTGGTCCTTGGGAGAGCATGACTTTTGACCTCATCCTCCCCTGTTCTCCGTTGTCCCCACAGGGAAGAAGCTGATTGATCAGAAATTAGAGGAGATAGAGGCCCAACTTCAGACAGGGGGCCCAGAGAAGGCCCACATATCTGGTTACCTGCACTTCCTGCTGACCAGTGGACAGCTCAGTCCTCGAGACGCTGAGGGCAGCCTGCCCGAGCTGCTCATGGCTGGAGTAGACACGGTGCGTGAGAGGGGCAGGCGAGGAGACCAGGGCCTCCCAGCTACCATCCTGAGCCAATTCCCTACTCTACCCCACCTGAGCCTGACCTTCATCAGATACCCGCTTCTCTCTCTGTAACGTGGATGTAGAGCTGGAAGGAAAACAGGGTGGTCATTCAGCCTGGTGGAGGCGGGCAGGGAGTGGTCCTTGTGTAAGAGGGATTCCCTCACGCGCTGGAGCCTCTGTCAGACAGGTGGGAAGTTTCATGTCACATCTAACCCACTCCCTCGTGCTGTCAGCTAAGCACAGAGTTGAAGAGCTTGCCCACAGCACCTTCTTAGTGGGACCTCTTTCCTGTCCTTTCGTCACATTGGATTTCTCTGTCACAGTCTTCTCTGCTGTTACAGTGCAGTTCTCCATCATATTGGTCCTTAGCCCACTGTGAAGTCACGTGGAGCGTGGAGGGAGAGCCCCATGAATCCCTGAGTCTAATCCTGCCACACTCGTGGCAAATTAATTTTTCTCCCACATTTTGCACGCATGCACTCACACACCCTCCCACCACCTTAACTGGCCTCTTTCTTAGAGATCTTTCCTCACTTCATCTCTTACTCTACCTCCCAGACGTCCAACACGCTGACGTGGGCCCTGTACCATCTTTCAAAGAACCCAGAGATCCAGGCAGCCCTGCATGAAGAAGTGGTGGGCATGGTGCCCGCCGGGCAGGTGCCCCAGTACAAGGACTTTGCCCACATGCCCCTGCTCAAAGCTGTGCTTAAGGAGACGCTGCGGTAGGATGCTGTCCCCGGGAGCAAGGGTCTGTGTGTGGACGAGGACTCAGAGACAGGACTGGGAGTGGGGGCTGGTAGGCTGCGGCCAGGGCCAGGGATGAGATGGGAAGAGGGTCCCGGGGGACCAGAGGGGTGTGGCCGAGGGGGTGGGCACTCTGCCCCTCCTTGGATCCAGAGGCAGATCTGCACGTTCTTTTACCTGCAGTCTCTATCCTGTGGTCCCCGTGAACTCCCGGGTCATCGTGGACAAGGAAATTGAAGTTGGTGGCTTCCTCTTCCCCAAGAACGTGAGTAGGGCTGGAGAGCCAGGGTTCCCAGGGGGCCCCTGCAGCCCTCTGCTGATGTGCCACCCATTCTTTGTCTGCAGACCCAGTTTGTGTTCTGCCACTACGTGGTGTCCCGGGACCCTCGCATCTTCCCTGAGCCGGACAGCTTCCAGCCCCAACGTTGGCTGAGGAAGAACCAGCCTGATGCCCTCAGGGCCCAACACCCATTTGGCTCTGTGCCCTTTGGTTACGGAGTTCGGGCTTGCCTGGGCCGCAGGGTTGCAGAGCTGGAGATGCAGCTGCTGCTGACAAGGGTGAATGGGGAGAGACAGGAGGGCCGTGCGGGCCACGGGTGCTGAAGGAGGCGGGAGGCATGGGGTGGGAGCGTGCGGAGGAGGGCGGTGGATGGAGGCCACAGACTAATCGCCTGTGCGCCTTTTACTTCCCAGCTGATCCAGCAGTACGAGGTGGCCCTGGCCCCTGAGACGGGGGAGGTGACAAGTGTGGCTCGAATCGTGCTCGTTCCCAATAAGAAGGTGGGCCTGCGTTTCCTGCAGAGACAGAGCTGAGCCTCCTTCCCACCCTCCCTGGCACATGAAGAAGGAGAGGAAGGGGCTGCCAGGTGCCAGAGGTTGGAGAAACTCAGTGTAGTTCCTGTAGAACCCTGAGCTTTTGCCGCTTTCATCATTTTGAGCGTCTCCCTCTCAGATAAAAAGCCGCCTCCGTGGCATGTCGCTAACCTTGGGGAAAATATAGAATAAAGGGGCTTTTATTCATAATTGGAGACCTTTGTGATTCTTTTTGACAACCCAGCATCTGAACCTCTTTCTGTGTTTGGGGAACACCCTCTCCCCACTTAGCAAACCTGGTGGGAGGCAGAACCGCCTCCCTTCGTGGAAGCTGAGAACGCCGTATGCTTTCCCAGACCTCACAGAGAAGCCTTAGCTTCACCTGGCATTGGCTGAGGCCCTGCTCAAGTAGAAGCTGCAGAGCCATTCCCCAGGCACCGAGAGGACACCCTCTTTTGAATAGAAAGTGCTTAGATACAGGCAGTGACATGCTATAAAAATGGTCGGAAGAATTCTAGGCCAGGCCTACAGGAATGACTCTAGGGACACCACTGGGGGGCTGATCAGTCTGGAAAGCCCCGTGTTGGTCACACTCAGGAGAATGAGAGTTGGGAAGCTGTCACTACAACTATTGGCCCCAGAGCTACTCCATGTCTCCCAGGTCTATGCTGACTAAAGAAAAAAAGAAAAGATGCCCCCTCCTCCCAACTACCCCTGACAACAGGAAGAACAGGAGCAGCAGAGGGTGGTCTCTGTCTCACGACCACCTTCCAAATCTCTCACGTACAACTGAGAGGTGGAGCCTAAATCCCACCTGGAACTTCAAGAGGGTCTGGGGATTGTAGTTTCTAACTTTCCAGCCTCTTCAGTACAGGAAGCCAACAAGAAGGAAAGTGGGTTGGCATGGAGATCCAGTGTACCACAACACAAGCCTGAAAAGTCAACAAGGAGGCCCAGCCCTAGTGGGAAATTTCTGCTGAGTCATAGAAAACTAAAGCAGAATTTCTTCTGTCTGTGGGGATTTGAGTTTGAGCCTATTAAAAAACTCACGTCATTGCCCTGATTAAAATCCTTCCATGGCTCCCCTCAGTCCTGAGGCAAAGTCCTAAGTGGCTTAGAAGACTCGGTGTTCTGGCACCCTGGCCTCCACACTCCCCTATCCCCCCTCCACCCTTCCACAGCTGAGCCCAAATTCCTTGTATTTCCCTGAGCACATTATGCTCTTTCCGGCCTCAATACTTTGTACTTAATGTCTGCTGTCCTTGGAACACCCTCTTCACCAACTGGCCTGTCGTCTCACAGAACTTGCTCTTCCTCTAGACTCAGCTCAAATGTCGCCGCCTCTGCAAAGCGTTCCCTGACCTCTCAGAGTGAGCCTGAGCACTTCCTCTTGTGCTCTCCCCCATCCACCGCCTAGAACCGAGCGCTCAGCCCGGTCACCGGTCACCATGTCGTAGGCCCGACTGTCTCCCCAGCCAGCTGGGAGCCCCATGGAGGGCATAATCCCAATGTCGAACTCTGTGTCTAGCACAGAGTTAATGAAGGTAATGCATACATGTTTGTTGAATGCGACTGGAATAGGAGGAAGGGAAGGGAAGGAGAGGGGGGAAGATACAGAGCTTTCCATATTGAGAAGAGAAACCTGGAGAGAATTGGGCAGGATGCCTGATTATAAGGCCACGGCTCTCGAACCCACCTGTGCAGGGGTTCACTGTAAGAACTCTTTATAAATATAGAGGACGGGGGCTGGTCGCCAAGGGTGCTAGGATCTCTGTCACAAAGTCAACCAGGGCAGACTGCTGCCTTTCCCAGTGTGCTGCTCCTCAGACCACCAGGGGTCAGCTGCCCAAGCCATGTGAACGCCTCAGTGCTGGCACGCTGGGTGGCGGGAAGTCTGTGTGATGTGGCTTGGGAGTGAGGTTTTGTAGAGCTGTCCAAGAGTGTCAGTGTCCATGTCTGCAGCTCAGTTTATGAATTTATAGGCTGATCTCACATCAAAATCTGTGAAGATCTTGTATATCCATAGGCTAGAATATTATTGAGCCATAAGAAACGAATGAAGTACTGAGTCATGCTACATCATTGATGAACCTTGAAAACATTATATGAATGAAGGAAACCAGACACAAAAGACCACATCTTGTATGATTCCACTGACATGAAATGTCTGGAATAAGCAAATCCATAGAGACAGAAAGTAAGTTAGTGGTTGCCGGGAGAATTGGGAGTGATTTTCAATGGATATGGAGTTTCTTTGGGATGACAAGTGTGTTCTGGAATTAGTGGTGATGGTTGCACAACTTTGTGAATATACTAAATACCACTGAATTATACACACTGAAAGAGTGAACTTTATGGTATGTGAGTGAGATCTCAATTTAAAAAATCTATGAAGATCAGTTTGGTAAGATTATTGTAGAGATAGCTGCCAATGGAAGCCATACCTCCAGAGGCGCCACAGGAAATTGTGAAGCAGCAGTGCCCTGCTGTGCATCTGCAGGACCTAAAATCCAGTCTCTAATCAGAAATCAGCAATGCAGAACCGAAACAAGAGCTCAGAGGACTGGTGAAGTAATGATGTCCTTGTGAGGATTAATCAAAGAGCAGGCTATATCCCCTTACATTTTGATGAGGTGTAGCCACAACCTCAGAGGCTCCCCACCAAAAATGACAAGCGACAAATTGTGTTCTAAAAGATATAAAAGCTGAAGAGCTATTAACGCAGCTGAAACCTTGCCCAGAGGTTGCTACTGGAAAGCCCACAGACACAGCACTGGGAAGAAAAGAGTCAAAGACTCCTACTCAAAACAGACAAAAGGGACTTCCCTGGTGGCGCATTGGATGAGAATCCACCTGCCAATGCAGGGGACACAGGTTTGAGCCCTGGCTCGGGAGGATCCCACATGCCGCGGAGCAACTAAGCCCGTGCGCCTCAACTATTGAGCCTGTGCTCTAGAGCCCGCGAGCCACAACTACTGAAGCCCGCGCGCCTAGAGCCTGTGCGCCTAGAGCCTGTGCACCTAGAGCCCGTGCTCCTCAACAGAAGCCACCGCAATGAGAAGCCTGCGCACCGCAACGAAGAGTAGCTCCCGCCTCGCAGCAACTAGAGAAAGCCCGCGCATAGCAACGAAGAGTCAACACAGCCAAAAATAAAATAAATTAATTTTTTTTAAAAAAACAGACAAAAACAAAATACAGCATGGTCAAAGAGGTTTTCTCTTTATACCTGAGGTTCTTTAAAAAAATTTTTAAGATATTTATTGAAATATACCTACAGAAAAACGAATATGCCGTAAGTGTACATGAAGTTCCTCTGCTTATATTGGGAGTTGAAAATGGCCTCTGTCTGTTTATTTTCCATCACATTGCCTGGACAAGACATTTAATGTAAATGGAAAAAATTACTTTCTTTGGCAATGATTCATTCAAATACATATAATAGCTATAGGATACAATATTGTAAATCAACTATGCTTTAATTTTTTTAAAAAAATCCAAGGTTTAGAAAACACACACACAGATAGCTACAGGATGAATGTGATGTAATACGTGGGCTCTTTCCCTTGCAACCTTCTCTCTAGAGAGTGAAAGCATCAGCCCTGGTGTGAGGGTTGGCCCAAAGGCCATCAGTGGCCAGTGATGGGGTGCATTTCCAGGGTCTGGGGGCTCAGGAACTCTGGACTGCCCCCGTAAGTCACAGTGCAGGGATGTCACAGTGAGGCTCCCTAATAACCCACCTGACTGTATAAGGAAAGAAGAATAGGATTTAGGATAATCACTGAAGAGTAGACATTAATTCAGCACAGCAGCTACATCTTTGTCTGAAAAGAATGTGCACATCTCGTTACTCCTAATTCCAGCTAATTTGAATTTGTTGGCCAAATTAGGATCCATGTTTCTGGGTACGACTTTGAGAAAACAGCTTGCCTTCTTAAACACTATGCAGCGCTCCTGGGAATAAAAAGAGAGAATCCAGTGTTTTCTGGCTATCCACATACTCGTGTTTTATAGAAGTTTTAGCCCTGAATGTATTTTGGCTTGGTAATATCGGTTTATTTTCAGGTCATTATTTATGACTCCACTTTTTTTCCCCAAAGTTAATCACTAGTTTTATTTATGTTTTTCATTGTTTGGTTTTTGTTTTTTTTTACACCTTTATTGGAGTATAATTGCTTTACAATGGTGTGTTAGTTTCTGCTGTATAACAGAGTGAATCCCCTATACGTATACATATAACCTCATATCCTCTCCCTCTTGCGTGTCCCTCCCACCCTCCCTATCCCACCCCTCTAAGTGGTCACAAAGCACCGAGCTGATCTCCCTATGCTATGCGACTGCTTCCCACCAGCTATCTATTTTACATTTGGTAGGGTATATATGTCAGTGCAACTCCCTCACTTCATCCCGTCTTACCCTTCCCCCTCCCCGGGTCCTCAAGTCCATTCTCTACATCTGTGTCTTTATTCCTGTCCTGCCCCTAGTTTCATCAGAACCTTTTTTTTTTTTTTTTGATTCCATATATATGTGTTAGCATACGGTATTTGTTTTTTTCTTTCTGACTTCACTCTGTATGAAAGATTCTACATCCAACCACCTCACTACAAATAACTCAATTTCAATTCTTTTTTTTTTTTTTTTTTGCGGTACGCGGGCCTCTCACTGTTGTGGCCTCTCCTGTTGCGGAGCACAGGCTCCGGACGCGCAAGCTCAGCAGCCATGGCTCACGGGCCTAGCCGCTCCGCGGCATGTGGGATCTTCCCGGACCGGGGCACGAACCCATGTCCCCTGCATCGGCAGGCGGACTCTCAACCACTGCGCCACCAGGGAAGCCCCAATTTCACTTCTTTTTATGGCTAATGTTCCATTGTATATACGTGCCACATCTTCTCTATCCATTCATCTGTCGATGGACACTTAGGTTGCTTCCATGTCCTGGCTATTGTAAATAGAGCTGCAATGAACATTGTGGTACATGACTCTTTTTGAATTATGGTTTTCTCAGGGTATATGCCCAGTAGTGGGATTGCTGGATCATATGGTAGTTCTATTTTTAGTTTTTTTAAGGAAGCTCCATACTGTTCTCCATAGTGGCTGTATCAAGTTACTTTCCCACCAACAGTGCAAGAGGGTTCCCTTTTCTCCACACCCTCTCCAGCATTTATTGTTTCTAGATTTTTTGATGATGGCCATTCTGACTGGTGTGAGGTGATACCTCATTGTGGTTTTGATTTGCATTTCTCTAATGATTAGAGATGTTGAGCATCATTTCATGTGTTTGTTGACAATCTGTATATCTTCTTTTGGAGAAATGTCTATTTAGGTCTTCTGCCCATTTTTGGATTGGGTTGTTTGTTGTTTTGGTATTAAGCTGCATGAGCTGCTTGTATATTTTGGAGATTAATCCTTTGTCAGTTGCTTCGTTTGCAAATATTTTGTCCCATTCTGATGGTTGTATGACTCCACTTTTAATATGCATGTCCAATAAAAACTTGCTCAACTGTCTTCATGGAATGGACTGTACATGACATTGTACTGAATTCTTCCGCATTTAAGGATGTTTGAAAGAAGAGTAGTGAGAATACTAACAAATCATATATCTTTTATGTTGTGCCATTACTCTTAGCCAGTGCTTCTTGTAGATCTTAGTCATAACAAATTATAGATAGACCCAATAATGTGACAAATGATTTTACTAATCCTGAGAAGGAGGCATCCTTATTTCTCAGCATGCTGTCATGCTCCAAGTGTTAGTCATCGTAAATCTCTAGTTTCTACAGAAAATAAATACAGTTGCCCAGGTTTCATGCCCAAGTCAGGAAACTAGTATTTCCAGGAATGGAGGCCCTGGAATTTGCATTTTATAAAGCTTCCCAGGTGATCCTGTTGCACATCCAGGGTTGAGAACTACTGAGAGGGTAGGGAGAGGAGAGACGGGTGATGCTAAGGAGGCTATGGGAATCTAGCCCGAAGGCCACAGAACCTCCGGGGGGCCTCAGAGGCCAGGGGAGGAGTTGGACAAACGATGCCGGGAGAACTTGATCAGAACAGGTTCTAGCGCATGAGCAGACAGGACAGCAGGGCAGGGTTTCACTCTTTCATTCTGCGCTTGGGTGGGAGTGGTTGCAGTTCCCAAGGCAACTCTTGGCCTCTCTTCCAGCAGCCATGGCGGGAGGGCTGGGCAAGAGCTGAGGGCTGGGCTGTGGTCAGAAAAGGGCTTCTGAGGCAGAAGGGTAGTACAGTCCCTCACAGAAGGGCCTGAGGGGGCAAACTGCTGGGTCCTCTGGATGGGGGGGTGTCCAGGAGGGTGGAAACTTACCTGTTTTCAACGGGAGCAGAAGGAGAAAGAGTGCTTTCCTCAGGCTGCCCTTTCCACCCACAGCCTGTGCTGTGACAGCTGAACTACTGTTCACACAAAGAGCCACCTGGGACAGCGCCTCGAAGACACCCTACTACACTTTGCTTAGAGCCAGTGGAGACGGCCCACCCCAGGCTCCCCAAGGACACTATCACTTGAGACAGCCCTGAGGGCACCCCCATCCCATCCTCCCACTTGAACCCAGGACCTTCCCAGGAGGGCCAGAGCAGAGCCAGCACTGACCTATTGGTTACGGCACAACTGGAAACAGAAGTTGAGTGTCTATGAGAAAATGCCTTCACTTACTGCCTGACTCATCAAGCACAGATGGCCCCACTCTGTTGGTCTGTAAGGTAAACGGGGTAGATCATATTTTAGAAATATTAACCTACCCTCTCTCCCTTGGACAGCAGATCTGCAGTGTCATTATCACAGGGGAGGGGGTGACACAGCAGAAGCCCAGTCTTGGCTTTGGAATTTCAAAAGCCTGACTCAACAGGGTAGGTAGCAAGAACTCAAGACATGTACAATGGATTTGGAAGACTATATGATGGGCTAGAGAAAAAGGCCCCTTCTTTCCCTACTACGTAAAAATTCCACAGGCTGCTGGGTATTGGGGAAGCAAAGAGACTGTAGACATTTGGGGGGGCCCTGAGAAAAGGGCCCTGACAAGGGAGCTGTGTCTGAAGTGAGAGGGGAGTATGACAAATACCCTAGAAAGGTTTGGAGATGATAAGGGTAGAAGAGCCCTGGGCCCCATGTTTCCTGTGTAGAGGCTAGGAAAACAGTAAAACACAGGGTAGACCAGACCACTTGCTGTCTGTCTCAGCAGATGGGCTTGGGATAGCCCCACAGAGCTTCCTAAAGTCCAGAGGGGTACAGGGCCAGGAGCTAGAATGTCCCTATGCCCCAGGAGCAGGCAGGCCCAAAGAGGCTTCGTGGTAGGGAGTGAGGGAGCACCTAGCAGGGGCCATGCCCACCAGTGACCAACCAAGTGACGACTACATGGGAATGGGGATGTTTCAGCAGGTGCTGGCACGGGTGGATGATGATGGCTGAGGAAAAAAGTCTTGCACCACTTAAAGCCTCCCCCCATCACTGAACTTAACCCCAAGAATAGGTGGGAGAGGAACCCCAAATTGGCTAAGACTAATTTCTACAACCTGGTAAAATGGAGTTCGTAATAGAAATTACCTTTAGTGTTAGAAAAATTAAGTTACGTTTCTTACATATTAGAGTTTGTGGACTGAGTTGTACCCACTATGTAAGTAACTAACATTTTCTTTAGAGTTTTGCTGTAAATAAAAGATGAAAAAGAAATTTCGGTGGAATAACACTCCACAAGCAAAGGAAACGCCACTTGCAGTGTTTGTCAATTACAGATTTTCCTTCGGGTGTCATTGAATTCAGAAAGGACAGGGATCTTGCCGCAGGTTCAGATCAAATGACCATAGCATTTTCTGAGTGAAAGTTATAAAATCTAAGTTCACGGGCTGTTCGTTTTCTTTTTGTTTTCTCGATGGTTCATCCTCAGTGATCCAAACACAGGCCCTCCCTGGGGACTGAGAACACTGCTTGCTGGTGAGAGCTAAGGATGAGAAAGGAGGGGGGACCTCTCCAACAGGCAGCTCTACAAAACTGCTGCTCTGTGGGGACCCATAGGCAGCCCTGAAAGGCAATGCTGGGGGAGCAGGAGGGCAGTGGCAAAGTTGTGAGGAACCGCTAGGGCAGTTTCCATGGGGGAAGCACACCTGGGACCCCCAGGAGCTGGGGGCACGGGTGTCAGGTAGTCCAGAAGCCGAGGAATCCAGAACCCCTTCCTGAACCCATGGACTGAGGGCTCCCCACCCCACCGGGGCCAGGTAGGGGGAGAGCAGTGTGGGTGGTACAAATCAGTCAGCCCTGGGGTAATCCTAGTGCCTCTGGTTCAGAGAGCTCCAGGCTTGACTCAGCTGTTCTTAATTTCATCATTCCATGGTGGACCAGGCATTCCTGAGGTCTTCTGGGAGCACAGGCAGGGCAGGGCAATTGGGGAGGGCTGCAGAAGCCTGTGAGGAAAGAGAAAGGAAGATTAAATGGGGAGGGGAGGTTGCCTTTCCAATAGGGGAGCCTCAGTCTTGCCATCCTTGCTAAGCAGGTGGAATCTGCACCTCCACCCTCTGCAAACCCCTAGCAAATGTGCTACCAGGAAAGAGCCTGAGACCATGTCAAACTGACTGCGATGAGTTCTTAGAGAGAAGCTCTCTCCTTTCAGCCTTAGTTCTTACCGAGTGTGGAAATTCCACTCAGCCCAGGTTTGGTAACTGGCTTCCTTCCAGTGGAAGTCCAAGCAGGCGGGAATTGACTTGTGAAAGGGCAGGTCGATCTCCTGGGAGCCCCTGAAGTCACATCACTGCCTCCAGCCCCTGTCCACCCCTCTTATGAGGGCCTCCATCACCTCAGCTGAGAATGGGACAAAGCAGTGGCCCCGCAGTGAGTCCTGACACTTGTAGTTTTCACGAGGCTGCTCAGCTCTGAACTGGGCCACTCCCATCCTCAGGGGGGCCCCAATCTGAGATCTGGGTGCCCGGGGAGACTGAGGGGCTGGAGCTGAGGTCAATGGCGCAGGGCAGAGCCTACCTGAATGAGAGCCGAACCAGCAAAAGGGGGGTGGGGGGAGGTGAAGGCCGAGTCCCCGGCTCCCTTCGCTGGCTTCTGGGTGTGGAAGGTGGCCTAAGAGTGAAGACTCTGATGCTCTCATGCCCCGAGGGCGTCGATGCCAGCAGGGCTCAGCACCAGAGCCTGAAGGATGTCGGAGAGGGACACCACACCCAGGAGGTGCTGGGTCTCATCCACGAGCACCAGCCGGTGCACCTGTGGGTCCACAGAGGCTCACTGAGGGGCAGCGCCATGTGGCTACAGCAGCCAACGAGGTTGACACTGAGAATTAGGGCAAACAATTTAACATAACTGTGGGGGCAAGAGAGTGCCTCCTAGAAACCAGTTAGCGGTGGCTCTGCCTGCCCTAGGGTGGTCAGCTGGCTGCGGCCCTTGGCCCGAGGGCCCCAACAACAGGACCAGTCGCCGGCCAGTGTGCACACCAAGAGCTTGGCCGTGAGATGGGAGGACAGGGCAGGTGCCCAATGGATAGGGCTAGCTGAAACTGCTCACGAGAAGGACTGGGCCCCATGTGTTGGGAGCATGTGCGAAGGGGTGTGGGTACCTGCTCCTGGACGATCCGGTCGATGACTTCCCCCAAGGTCTCGTGGGGCTGGCAGGAAACGACTTTCTCCAGACACAGTGTCCTCTGCCTCAGTGCTTCTCCCACACTCACATCCAGGTGATTGTATGTTTGTTGGGCTGCCAGGTGCTGGGCAGGAGGGAGAACCGCTCTTAATCAGCCCTCGGCCAGGCTCCAGCCCCACAGATATCTTCCTCTATACACTTGTAAAGGCCCCCCTGGTCCACAGATACTCCCCCACATCGATCCCCCCACCTCAGCCTCCCTGTGGCACCCCCAGCTCCCCTCTATTCCCCCAGACACTTACAATCACATCAAAGCGGGAGTAGAGGCCCACGACCTGTCCTGCAGGGGTTGAGGGGCCGGGGAGGAAGGTGAGAGAAAGGGGAGAGGTTCAGTTCAGAACCAGGATGCTGTGTAGGGGCCCAGGGCGGGCTTGCGGAGTGAACTCCTCAACATCCTCCCCACCCCCAGGCTACTGGCTTTATAATGAGGCATCAGGCTGCCACCACCCTGAACCCACAGATCAAACAGTATCTCAGAGACACCTGACATCATGCCTCCTGATGTGAGAAAATATGAGTACATGGCATCACCTCTGAAATATTCTAGCCTCAGTGTATAGCCTGGGGACTTCCCGGGTGGTGCAGTGGTTAAGAATCTGCCTGCCAATGCAGGGGACACGGGTTCAAGCCCTGGTCTGGGAAGATCCCACATGCCGCGGAGCAACTAAGCCCGTGCCCCACAATTACTGAGCCGTGTGCCACAACTACTGAAGCCCGCGCGCCTAGAGCCCATGCTCTGCAACAAGAGAAGCCACCGCAATCAGAAGCCCGCACACCGCAACGAAGAGTAGCCCCCACTCGCTGCAACTAGAGAAAGCCCGTGCGCAGCAACGAAGACCCAACACGGCCAAAAGTAAATTAAAAAAAAAAAAGTATAGCCTGAACCTGATCGAGACTTTAGAACTAATTTCCAGTTTACAGGAAACACAGGAAGAGAGGAACAATGTACAGGCCAACTGCAGAAAACAGAAAAATCTCTGGAAGTGGGACGTTCTATAGGACAATAGACCCAGGCTTCTCATCATCAACATCACGAAAATTAAGTGGGGAGGGAACTGTTCTAGATTAAAAGAGACTTACGGGACAAAAGAAGCAAATTCAAAGCATAGACCTTAATTGGATCTTGATTTGAACAAATCAACTATAAGAAAAAGATATTCTTGGGGAAAATGGGGAAATGGAATTAGGATTGAATATTAGATAGCATTAATAAGTTATTCATAATTTTGTTAGGTGATGTAGGAAACATACTTGTTTTAAGAGATTCAGATGAAGTGTTGAGAGGTGAAATGACATGATTCTATAATATAATTTACTTTAAATTACTTCAGTGAAAAAAAAAAAGAACTGCCTAATGGCAATGTGTTAACAGTAGTTAATCCGGGTGGATAGGTGGGGTTTGTTATAGAGTTTTTTCTACCATTTTCACACATTTGAAATTTTTCATAATCAAAAAATAGATTAAAACACTTCTTGATATTCAGCTTCATTATGGTGATTTTTAACTTTGAAGCAGTTTACAGCCATGGCTCCTTTAACCCTTTTTCAGAGCAAGAAATTGAGGTCTGGCTCAGAGAGGCTAAGTAACTGATCCAAGGCTCAAAGCAGGCAGAGACTTGTAGCCCTGACTCCATCCTGGGCCGCGAGCTGATGTCACATAGATCCCTGCTACCCCCCAGTCCCACCCCGGCCAGAGCCCCCATCTTGGGCGTAGGTACCAGCTTCGTTGACCACAGGCAGTGCAGACACGCGCCGGTCCACAAAGATGTCCAGTGCGGTCAGGATGGGTGCCGTTTCTAGCACCATGGCCAAGTCTCGGAACGTGCCGATGCCCACATCTTGGATGGTGCAGGAGAGGAAGGAGGGCCTGGGCAGCAGGGTGCCCTGCTTGGGTTGGGGCCAGGTAGGGATGAGGGTGGAGTAGTCCCCAGAGGGCTCCCAGCTGCTCCCTCCCCAATCCCTAGGGCTGAAGACTTCTCTGCCCCTCAGGTCTCCCCCTGAGGCTGTGCCCAGGCTCACAAAGATGTGCAGGAACTTGAGCAGCCGCTTGTGTGTGAGGATGTGGAGCACAGCGCCTGAGACTGGGTCCAGGACTGGCAGGCGGTGGATCCGGTTCTTGATGAGGGTATAGACGGCTTCGAACAGGCTGCAGAAGTGGGAGCAGTGAGGCTGGGGCAGCCTGGGGAGAGATGCCCTTCATCCCAGCCCCCGGAAAGGAGGACAGGGTGCCAAGGCTGCCTTGTCCGCAGTTTGCCGACGGTGAGCCCGTGAGTTCAGAACAGAGGAGCTGGGGAAGGGGTCTGTGCAGGGCAAGGAGGCCCAAGTGGGTGGCTGGGGACGCTTACCTGTCACTGGGAGAGATGGAGACCAGAGGCTTGAAGGAGCCTTGAAGGTAGATCTCTGCAGGAAAAACTGGAGTCATGCCAAGGGAACTGGCCACCCTGCCTCACCCAGCAGCCCCCAGCCCCTCGGGTCCCCTGGGCTCCCTATTGCCTTCTCCCTGCTCCCCCCAGGAGATCCCCACCACCCATCCTCTGCCTGAAGTCCTTAGCCCTACCCTCACCCTCACACCCTCGGCCCCTTTGCCCACTCACCCCTCCAGGTCTCAATCGTATGTTCTTCAATCTCATAGATCTGGACCTAGAACATCAACAGAACTCCTGAAGTCAGACTTGGGCCCCCTGAACTCCCTCCACCCCAGCACAGATGGGTGCCGCCGGAACCCCCAGCCCACTCCTCACCAGGGGGGACCTGTAATAGCGGTGCAGCACCAAGATGAAGTCTGTGATGGTCAGCATCCCTGCGGGGTGTGGGGGGGAACGGGGGTCAGCCTGGGAATTGGGGTGGAAGGCAGGCTGAGGGCTCAGCACCCCTGCCCCACCTGGCCAGTGTCCTCGGACTGAGACAAAAGTGGGGTTTCGGAAAGAGGAGGGTAGGGCAGCTCCTCCCGTCCCTGAGAAATGGGGTTCTCCCTTTTATGCTTCCCCTGTAATTTCTCTCCTTTCCTCCCCACTTTTTCTTTTCTCCACATTTCTTCCTCTTCCTTTTCTCTTTTCCTACTTGGCACCTATGACATGGGACCACGGGGTAGTAGAGCTGGAGGGGTCAGCTGGTCACAGCTATCCCACAGATGGGGTCTCCCAGCTGGCACATTTTCCCCAGCTCAGCTCAAGCCTGTGGTGTGTCAGAGCTCAGCCCCAGAAGCACCCCACAAGTTCCCCCTTTCCCTTCCCCGCCACCTCTGCCTCCCCAGCCCCTTCTCACCCACAAAACTCTGCTTCTTGCTGTCCCACAGAGGTGCCGCCCGGACGCCATTGGCCACCAGGGCGAAGAAGGCCTTCTTGATCTGAGCACCGGGGAGAACAGTCAAGGGTGAGTTGCTCACTGCCCCTCAGAGTCCCCTGTCCCAACCGGGGTCCTTCCACAGGGCCTTCTCCCGGGCCCTCCACTACACGAGCCTGCCTGCCACTCGACATGACCCTTGTCGGCACATTTGCTACAGAGATAAGGCTGCTGGTGGCCAGAGGCACTGAGGTGACCCCTTACCAGACACACCAGGGTGCAGGAAACTAACTCAGTGTTTCTACACCAAAGTCATATGTGTACATATACACACAGGATAGTTTTGGCTAATCTAAGTACTAGAGGTGTAATTATTTATATGTTATGTATGAGATATTTTTTTCTAAATTATATTATTTATATGTTATGTATGAGATATTTTTTTCTAAATAAATTTTACATTGACTCATTTTGGCTTCATCCTAAACAATATTATCTATATAGGCTGGTTGTATTTTTCTAATACATATCAAAATAAATACAAAACTACTAAATTAAATATATTTGTCTACATACTGCTAGAGTCAAATAGTGAACTGTGGTCATACATACACCCTGCTTCTTCTCTACACTACACACTGCTCTCCTATACGCGGTGAGAAGAAAGGGATCAGGTGTTTCGTAGCCTAGCTTACTGGAAGAGCGGGGACCAGAGCTCATCCTATTTTTCTCTTTTCAAGAGTTCCCCGCTCTTTGTCCTAAGCCACGCTGCAATGTTTTCCAAACAATTCGGGGCGTGCAAAATGCTCACTCTCATCCTGGGTTGGCCCAGGAGTCCTCTGAAACTTGTAGGGTAAAGCAGGCCTTCCTATCGCCATTTTAGAGATGAGCGAAGCACAAAGACCTACTCCAAACCCTATAGATGCTGTTGCAGAGCTGGGATGACAATTAGGGGGTGTACACAGAGAGAAAAAGCCCTCCTCTGCTGGTCTCCATGGTGCTAAGAAGGAATTCTGGAAGGGGCTTGTAGCGGGGCAGGGCTGGCAGGGCATCCTGGGGGCTGTGAGGATGGAGGTGGGGCAGAGCCTCACCTGCAGCATGGTGTCGAAGATGACTATCTTGGAGCTGGTTGCCATGGCATCGTAGCAGGTGTGCTCCTGCATGAAGTGCATGTAGACCTGGGCCCCTGGCTTCCGCAGCTCATCGTCCCAGCTCAGCCTGGGTAACAGTGCCTGCAGGGACGGGCATGGGGCCGGCCTCTCTTCCACCAGGCCGAGCTCATCGCCCCAGGCTGCTGTGGCTGAGAACTCTATGCCCACATCCAGATCGTCTGTGCTGGAGCTGGAGGCTGAGGCTGCACAGTCAGGGGGGAGGATGTCCCGCTCTGCTGTGGGGGAGCCCACCCCAGCCAAGGGAGCAGCTTGGGTCCAGGGTGTGGCCTTGGGGAATGTGGCCTCCAGCCCGGTGGACTCAGCAGCTGGCCTGGACTGGAGACCTGTTCGGGGGAGAGGACAGTAACTCCATCTTCCAAAGCACTTTCTCATCTGCTGTCTCCGTTCATCTTCACAGCAGCCTTGGGAAGCCTGGATGTTGAGGCCCCCATTTTGCAGGTGAGAGAGCTGAGTCTCAGAGAGTCACAAAGGATGGTGGCTCTGTCCTGAGTTGGCCATGCTGGGCCCCTGGGTCAGCTATGCAGTTGTCCTCTCCCATGTGGGGAGACTGAGGCCACACGATGTCATGTGTCTGTGTTATGGGGAGATCCAGGGCAGAGCCTGGCCCCAGGATTGGGGACTTCCCACTGCCCCCAGTCCCTTCTTGCCAGAACTGGCCTTGGCCTCACCTTCCCCCAGGCCTGGTGGCTCCCCTTCCTCTACATCCTCCTGCCTTGTCCATCTTGAAGCCTTGGTCCCCTGTTCCCCATGGCTTCTTTCTGAGCTGGTGGTCATGGCTGGTGACGGCCATGAAGTGCTATCTCCTTGCTCTAGGAAGCTCATCTCTGGAAGGGGGAATGGGGCCTGTTTGGTTACTGGGGAGTAACACAATAAAATCAATTAAAATGTTATGAGCGATAATATTTGATATTTGCAAGCTTCCAAAGGGCTTTTCCACCAACATGTTTCTCATTCAAACCTCATAGCAATCTTATAAGGGAGGCATTATCATGCCTATTTCACTAACAAGGGAACTGAGATCAGAGAGGTTAGCAATTTGCCACATATCACACAGCTAGTAAGTGATAAAGTCAGGAGGGTCCAAATCTTCAGACTCTAGATCCCCCCTTTCTGCTTCTGAAAGAGGAAGGAGGAGGTGAGGTAAAAGGCAGAAGAAGAAACAAAGAGGAACAAAGAAGGAAAAGGAGAGGAAGACAAAAGCCAGACTAGTAGAGTGGGGGAGATTGGGGGCCTAGAGACACGGGAGAAAAGGAAGTGGGAGAAGAGGCTGGGCCCAGGAGGAGGGCCAGCCGCACCTACCTTGGTGCTCAGGTCCCAGGAGGCTGCTCCAGGAGGGGGTCTGCAGGGAGAAGAATGTCTGAAGGGGTGGGGAAAATGCCCAACACTCTGAACCAAAGGGAGCTCCCCTTCCCACCACACACACACGCCACAAACACACACACACAAACACCCGCCTCACAAACACACATAAACACACACAACCTACCCAAACACTTATACGCACTCAGAAAGCCACATATTCAACACTTCCCAGACACACACAGGACCACATAGACTCACACAAAGAATATACACATGCAAACACCCTCATGCTCACATACAGAGAAAATCCTGGTCAAACACACCCACACGCACGCACACGCGCACACATCCACGCGGTGGTGCGCTCCCGGCCCTCCGGCCTCAGCGGCTCCAGCTCCTGCCACCCCACCCCAGCCCGGGACCCCGGTACCCTGCGCAGCGCGTGCTCCGGCTCCGGCTCCGGCGGGCTCCAGGAGCGAGTGCGCAACACTGTATCTGGGCAGCACTATTCTGGGCCCGGCCCCTGGCACCCTGCCCTCCCGTATCGGGTTCTCTCTGATTGGGTGTCGGGCAGTGGGAAGGAAGGGTCCAGCCGCTCAGCTGCTCCAGCTCGGCAACCTGCGGGCCGGCGGGGAGGGGTGGGGCGCGTGTGGAATCTCGATGCCTGCTCATGGGCTGCCTCCTGGGTTTCCGAGGACAGGGAAGAAGGACCCCGCTGTGAGGGCACTGGGGTGGGAGGAGGTGGACTATCAGAGTCCTGGGTTTCTTCTCTGAGGGCCTCTGTCATCTTTGTCAGGCGCCAAAGGAGGGAAAACAGGCGCGCTGAGCTCAACTCTCTTCCTTTTACAGCTTCAGTCGTGGGTGGTGCTAGAGTTAGAAAGGGCAAGTTGCAGCTGGGAGGCTGGGGATAAGAGGTTTGTGGGTGGTCCCGGGAGAGTGGCCAATGTGTGTCCAGATGTCTCCATTTGAGTCCCAGGGGCCCGTCCCTCTCTTTGGTGGAGGAGTTGGAACTGGATGGTTAGGGCAGGTGGGGAGTTGTGAGAATCGCCTTGAAGGAGTGAGGTGGGCTTGCGCTTGTCTACAGTGTGAGAGGCACCTATTTCTTTTCTTTTCTTTCTTTCTTTTTTTTTTTTTTTGCTTTTTTATCCAACCACTTATTCTTCAAACAATTAAGTACCCACAGAAGCTAGGCTCTGCCTTTTGGGAAGCTCCCAGTCCTAAAATTCAGAGGAATTTAATACAGGAGGAGACCCTAGGGATCATCAGGTCCAGTGTCCTCAATGCAAGAATCCCTTCAGAGACAGCTATTTCTACCTGTGGAGGTACATCCAGGTGTGCAGAAGCCCCAGTCCCCCCATCCCGCTCTGTGTGCTGTCCCTACATCTCCTGATGCCAACAGGCTCCCAGCCAGCTCTGGTGGCTGCCCACCCCCCTTCCTTGGCATTCCTGGGGCCTGAGTCAATATCCAAGTCGGGAATGCTGACCCAGCTGCTCCAGCTCCCCTCTCTGCCCCTCCCTTCCTCTCCTCCTTCCAGCCTCTTCCATCCCAGTCTCGCCGTGGAGTGGACAGAGAGTAATGGGTTATTGGATTTCTCGCTGATTCAGTGAACGTATTTCCCATCATCCCTCAAAGCCCCTGTACTGCTTATGGGGACGGACGAGGAGAGCAGAGCAGGGAAGGGGCTTGCCTTCCATGTGTCTTGGGTAGTACTGGGGGCAGGTGCAGCTCTCCTTCTGCAGGGTCCCTGTGGCCTGTTACTGTCTGGTCCCAGATGATGGAATATCAAAGGCACAGCCAATGGGACACTTCAAATGGGGGAAAGATCACATGGGCCATCCCTGGAGATATGCGGTGCCTCAGACCCGAAAAGCCCCACCCCCTTGTGCTCTGGACCATCTTCACAGCCAAGCCAGATACAGAACAGGTGCAGCTCACATCACTGCCTTCTCCTGCAATACCCCATTCTCCCCTCCACCTCAGATATGTGCCACCTACAGGACCAATAACAGGGGGTCCTCTTTAAACGATTGCATCACCCTCATTGCACTGAGCTCCTTATAGCCACGTTCTGTGTGCATATCTCACTGTACACTGGACTGACACTCACATTTACATTCACATGTAAATGCCTTCTATCTCTTCGTGAACAGTGGGCACCTTGATGACCAGACTATGTTGGCTGGATGTGATGGAAAATCTGTTTTGGGGTCAGATAGACCTGATTAAAATTCATGCTCTGCCATTTGACCTTGGGAAGCATTGCTTGTTTTTTCTGCGCCTGTTTCCACGAATCTAAAATGAGGATAAAAACAGTCTGTGTCAGAGACCGCCAGTTGCCTCCCAATATCTATTTCTCTCTTCTTCCTTTAGTAATAGAATCACTTGAATTTTAGCTGGAATAGCTGCCTAAGTTCCCAACCCTTGCAGTTAAATATAGCCTTGTGACTTAATTTGGCCAATGTGAGTGGTAGCGATGTAAGCAACTTCCAGGTCATGCCTTAAAAGAAAGAGGCATGAGTTCCCCTCTTCCTTTTCCCCTTCTGATGGCTGGAATGCTAATGTGATGGCAGGAGCTAGAGGAGGTATGTCATAGCCAAGATGGAAAATGCTTGTTAAAGTTTTCAGAGTCACCCTACCAGGTTTAGATTGTCTATAGACTGTTTCATGAGAGAAATAAACTTCCTTGTTTAAGTCATTCTTAAATTGAGTCTCTGTTACAGCAATCAAACATGTATCCTAACTAATGCACAAGTGGGCATCTGGAAGTGGCACTGCTTTAAAAGCCTAAAACAAGTGGCATTGGTTTGGAAATTGGACTGCAGGTAGCAAAGAAAAGTAATCTGGTGACCATTGCTATGATGTGGCAAAATGTATGGCATATCTGTCATCTATGATGCCTTGAAATGTCATCATATGCTAACAGAGCCTGTAACTCACGGAAACTAGCGTGTATTGGCTTCTGCTTGCCACTACTAGTAAAGTCCCACAAGAGAAATGCACTCAGGCAGTGAGTTGTAAACGGTGGTTTGAAAGAGGCAACCTTAGCAAGGGCTGTACCTGTGGTCTCAAACGTTTCTCAAGCACACACTGTTCTGTAGACAGTGGAAGCCAGCCCAGTGTGCAGAAGAGGGAAGTTCTCTTCACAGCCAAACATATTTTTTCGGACGACCTCAAGGTAGCCACCAGCAGTTTGGGAGAAAACAGGAAGAACACCAAGTCCAGAGTATTCAAGCATAAAGATGGTGAGACAGTTGGCTGTGGTTACACAAATATGAAAATAAATCAGAAGCCTTGGGAGATTTTGAGGGTGTTACATTGGCAAAGAAACTACAGACCTGGTCAGCAAAGACTGGTTTGACCCCCCAGTTGTCCCTAGCCCCCCAAATCTGCACCAGCAGGAGGACTGTGAAAGTTGTAACATCTGCAAGGACAGCGTGGTCTCAAGTGCAGCCACAGGGGATGTCGGGTGAGAAATAACTTCCCAGGAGGCAATGCCAGAGGCCACGAAGGAGAGTAGACAGTTTCCCAGAGCTGAGGATGAGCTGCCACAGAACTTACTCCACTTCGGGGAAGCAGCATTGCAATTCCTGCCCAACTAGATTCAGTGACTGTTAAAGACCAGGTAACTGCCATGTGTTTGCCTTTCTTTCCTGTTCTGAAGTTTATCCTGTTCCTCCTGCACTGTTATCTCAGGGAGGGGGAGGGCCAGATTACCTGCCTTTTGGTTCACAGGGCTCTAGACTCTGAGGACCCATCCACACCCAGGCCCTCAGAGATCCTGGGCTCTCAGCTGGAGCTGTGTCCAGATGGAACTCTGCCTTGCCTCCCTTTGAAGGGTGCTAAATGTGTTCTTTGTGGCCAGGCGGTGGGCTCTGGCCAAGCAACATCTATTCTCCCCTTCTTCTTCCTCTGCTAGTAATTCCTCACAATTTTAATGAAGTGCAGGATTATATTCCCCAGTTTCCTCTGCAGATAGCATGGCCACATGACTAAGCGTGGCCAATGGGATCTGCCCAGCAATGTTATATGCAACCTTTTAGGGTGCCCTTAGGAGGAAAGGGCAGATTTTCCTCCTCCTACTGACTGGAATTATGATATGGTGGTGGGAGGTGGGTCAGCCATTTGAACCCAATGGTGGAAGAGGCAGGTTGAAAATAATAGAATCTCCTCCATTCCCCATCTCTGGACTGTTATGTGATAAAGAGAAATAAACTTCTATCTTATTTAAGCCACTGACCCGTCGACTAATGCATCTGCTGATGCCATCTTACTAATGCATTTACATCCTGGGATCGGGGTAGCATTAGAAATTGCAAGTGTATATCATGCTGCTTCACATTGATGCAGTGCTGAACATCTACTAGACACTGCAAAACACACTGTGTGCAGGATCCGATGTGATCCCTCACAGCCCTATGTGGTAAGTTCTTTTATTATGATGATGCTACAGGTCAGAAGATCAAGGCACAAAGGGAGAAAGTAACTTGATCAAAATCTCAAAGCTAGTGAGAGGAAGTCCAGGGTCAAACCCAGTGTTTCTGGGTTTGACCAGAAACTCTCAGCCACTAAGCTTAATGTCAGTGAAGCACAGGCCTGGCACGTAATATATGCTCAGTAAGTGTTTACTGTAATTATTACCTCGCCACCTGGTCCCAGTCTCCCTAGCCCTCCAGCTACAAGGTTCTGAAAGCAGGCAGGCTGGAGGGTGGGGTGGGAGCTCAGAGTCTCCAGTAGTCATCTCATGGAGGCATCAAGCTTGGGATGGAGGAGGGCTCAGCTGGGGCAGACACCATGCTGCACAACACTAAAATCGTCGTGATTTTCCAGTTGTAAAAAAGGAGCTCCTACACCTGCTCTTGTGGCCAGCCCAGCCCCACCCATCCTCTTCAGCAGGGTGAATCAGCAGAAGGTACTGGCTTTTATCGGGAAATAAATACTCTTCGGGTGTTAGAGTTTTGTCTCTGGTCATGGTATAATATTTCTTGAAACCCTACATCTCGGCTCGCTCTCAAAACGGTATAATAAGGACACTGCCCTCTGACCCTAGGGTGAATTTAGCTGCCATCTCTGGATAGCTGATTTGTCTAGGACATGGGGCTGGGATCCTGTTTAAGGGTTATTTTTATATCAGTAGGAGTTAAGCAGCTTGAGGAAGCCAAGAGAGTAGCCTGGATGAGAACATTACTGATAAATCGCAAATCGGGTCCCCTGTGCCAGAGTGGTTGGCAGGCTGTGAGAGCAGCCTTCATGCCAGTCACCCAGTCTCCAGCTCCTGTCCTGTCCATGTGGCTAAAACCTAGCAGCATCTATGCCAGTGTCCTAAGGACCTGGACAGAACCATCACCTTGTTACTGCAGTTTGGTCTGCCCCACAGGCCCCATTACTGAGCCTTTTTCTGTCATCTGTTGGAGATTGAAGTGGACAGATGACGCTTTTGTCTACCCAGGATCCATTTCACCCCTCTTTTGGCAACCCCCCCAAGTTTTCTTTCAGGGAACCACATTTCCTCCAATCTCAGAGCACCTGATTTTCAGAGGAGCTTAACCATGGATTCCAGGAAGTATACATCTGACTCAGACTTAGCCAATGAGCACATCAAATTCCCCTGGTCACAATGAGGAAGGTATTGACCGAATTAGCCCAATAGGGGTGAACCCTGGGACTTTGGCTGCCGATAATGGGAATTTTTTCCACTGGATTTGGAGCTGTGAGGATGTAAGTGTGGAGATTCTGCTACCATGCAGAGTGGAGCTGCTTGAGAATGAAGATAAAACAGAGGGCAAAAGAACCACAGTATGGTGAGAAAGACCAGGTCCTCCTGACATTCATTGAACCCCTGGATCAAACCGTACCTGAAGACCTTACACTAGGTTTTCTCTGTTACATTAACCAATAGAATCCTTTTTTGTTTAATGCTGTTTTTTTATAGTTCCTTTTTAAATTATTTATTTATTTATTTGTCTATTTAGGCTGCACTGGATCTTTACTGTGGTGCACGGGCTTCTCTAGTTGCGGCGCACGGGCTTTAGAGCACAAGGGCTCAGTAGTTGCAGCGCACGGGCTTAGTTGCGGTATGTGGGATCTTAGTTCCCTGACCAAGGGTCGAGGCCCTGCATTGGGAGCGTGGAGTCTTAACCACTGGACCACAAGGGAAGTCCCTGTTTAATGCAGTTTGAATTGAACTCTTCTCAATTTTCTCCTACAGCTGAAAGAGCTCCCATACCAGAGTTAACAAAGAAACAAGACCAAGACACTTGCAGAAGCTTCTGGGCATGATGTTCATTCATTGCATCTTCCCAAGAAAAAGTGCACATTTGAAAATGCAATCAGGGTAATCAACAGGGTGTTGGGGGACAGGAGATAAAAAGATACTTTGATACAATACAGTAAAAGAAGAATTGGAATGGGACAAAGTTAGTGAAGGAAGGTCTCCTAAAGAAGGTGAGTTTGGATATGGAAATAATAATCATGACAACAGCAACTATTTGCTGAACCCTAACTACGTACTAGGCACCAGGTTAAGCAGTTTACATATGTGGTCATATAATATTTTGAAATAATCCAAATTGAGGGGTACTTCTTTCTACCTTCTAGCCCTTTTCTCATTCAAGTTAGAGTTTCCTTGTTTATGGTCTCAAGGAAGAAATGATACAAAGAAGAGCTCTTCTGGCTTTTGAGTTTCAAAAGTGAGGTCTTTGGGGAGGGAAGGTAATACCTTTGGCTTAAAGAAAAGATTTGAGAGCTTTGGCAGGCTAGGTTATTCAGAAAACATATTCCACTAAAAACAATTTAAAATGGTGAATAAGATATAAAGAAAATCTTCTTAAAGGCACTGAAAAGACAAGACAGTAAAGACTAGGCCCAAGTGAAAGGAAAATAGGCACACAGTGAAGTTAGTGAGAAAAGAAGCGGCTTTGCTCTAGGGCATCTGCTGATTCTAGCAAGAGCCATATGGGGTTATGCAGGCCAAGGACCCATACAAGTTGGCAGCAGGATAGGAGATCCCGTCTATAAAAAACTGGTATCTCAAAGGACCACATCCTCGGAGTAAACATAATCCAGGAGCACACTAGCTCTTACATAGTCAATGCTTTCCTCATCTGAATGGTTCAGAGAGTGTCAAAGTTTGAACTTGGTTTAAGGTGGTAAGGTCAGTAATCACCCCAGGGCCTGGCAGAAGCAAACAACAAATGTTCCCTGGAAAAATTTTATCTCTTCCAAAGCCACAAATTATTCCAACAACATCCAGCACATAGTTGAAAATAATTAGATACACAAGGA
The DNA here is from genome assembly GCF_003676395.1 of Aethalodelphis obliquidens. NCBI lineage: Eukaryota > Metazoa > Chordata > Mammalia > Artiodactyla > Delphinidae > Aethalodelphis > Aethalodelphis obliquidens. The sequence goes on along the minus strand of NW_020837946.1, from coordinate 18,725,012 downwards.
AACTAGGAACTGTGAACAAGAGCCAGCAGAAGATACACATAGCAGGAATAAATCCATAAGAATTTCAGAAACTAGAATTATCAGACACTTTATTTATAACAAATGCTTCTTATGTTTAATAAAATAGGAGATGAGTTGGAAAAGGCATGGAGCAAATGGGAAACTATAAAAAGCAGCAGAACACATTTTTTAAAAAAGCAAATAGAACTTCTAGAAATGAATGAAAAATACAGAGTGACAGGAAAAACTTAATAAATGAATTTAACAACAGATGAAACACAGCTGAAGAGAAAACTGAATGTTAGGTTAGAAGTTACCCAGAGTGTAATACAGAAAGTTTAAAAATATGCAAAAATAAGTATGAAAGAGAATGAGAGATGTGGAGGTTAAGTAGAAAAGCCTAAAACAGGGCTTCTCTGGTGGCGCAGTGGTTGAGAGTCCGCCTGCCGATGCAGGGGACACGGGTTCGTGCCCCGGTCCGGGAAGATCCCACATGCCGCGGAGCAGCTGGGCCCGTGAGCCATGGCCGCTGAGCCTGCGCGTCCGGAGCCTGTGCTCCGCAACGGGAGAGGCCACAACAGTGAGAGGCCCGCGTACCGCAAAAAATAAATAAATAAAAAAGAAAAGCCTAAAACATATTTAAATAGAGTCTCAGAAGGAGAGTAGAGAGAGAATGGGGTAGAAGTGCTATCTGAAGAGATTATTTGATATATTCTGGACCTGACAAACAATAACAATCCCTTGATACGAAAAGCCTTTGAATCCCCAGGAGGGTAAATGAAAGAAACCCACACATAGAAACATCATAGTGAACTGCAGAAAACCAGAGGGAAAAAAATTGAAAGTAACAGAAAAAGAGATCGCTTTCAAAGAAATGACAGTCTAATAGCTGACTTCTCAGTAGATAATGGAAACCCAGAACTTAGTAGAGCATCTTCAGAGTGCTGAAAGAAAGTAACTTCCAACTTATAATTTTACACACAGAGAAAATTTATAAGGAAGATAAAAAGTTTTATTTTATGACAAACAAAAACAGAGAGTTCACCTGAGTAAAGGAAATTTTCTAAAGAATATGTTTCAGAAAGAAAGTCATTCTACAAGTTAGATCTGAGAACTAAAAGGAATAAACAGCAAGGAAAGTGGTAAAAATGTAGATGAATCTAAATGAATCATAACTGCAAAAAAAAAAAACACCTTAAGAATTATAATGTCCTGTGAGGTTAGAATTAAAATGCTGCCAACCACAACATACAAACCAGGGGTGGTGAAAATGGAGTATTTAAAGTATTTGAAAATCCTTGTATTATCTGGGAAGAGGAAACATTCTGATTAACTTTAGATTTTGATATTTTAATCATGCATGCTGCAATGTCTAGAAAAAAGTCCTAAAAGAATAGAAACACAGTTAGTAAATAAAAGAAGGAAGAAATGAGAGAGAAAGAAACAACAGAACAGATGGAACAAATAGCACAAGAGATTTCAGAGAATAAATATGAAATAGCGTGAGACTTCTTTAGCCCCAAGAGGATATGAAGATCTCTTGGTTTGGCAGGAAGAGAAGAGTTAGATGGGAAGCAAGAGTGAGCAGATGTGAGTCCCTGAGGAGGGGGAGCCTGCCCCTGCCTCCTCCCCCTGGCTGGTTTGTTTGGTATCTGAGAGCAGAGGTGGCCTCTGCCTCAATACTTGGGTAAAATCCGAAGTAAAAAGTGTTATGTGGGGTGTGTGTGGAGATAGGCCCTTAGATCACTTTACAGAGTTTCCCCAAACCCAGCATGGTAAGGGAGCAGCACCCCTTGGATCCTAGCATCCAGGAGAATGCAGGAGGAGACCAAGCCTTCGAAAGTCCCATGACGTTTTGTGCGCCCAAGAGTGGAACAGAAGTGGAGCGAGAAAGAGAGGATGAGAATCAGGAACAGCACAATAGCAACCTGTATGGCCCAACAACTAAGGACCAGATGGTGTGACGAATGCCTCAGTGGATGCCAGGTTGGACAGATGATGACTGAGAACCAAATACCTACTCTCACGCCCCAACCTCAGCCTTGCACAAGTACTCAGGAACCCAGACATGACCCCAGGGGAGCTGAGGAGACGCTGAATTCACTGAGATTAGATTCCGCAGAAGGCAGGCTGTGACAGTATCAGGCACAAGGAACAGAAAACTCAACAACAGGGCGTCCAGGGGCAGGCTGGTCTTCCAGAGCCACTTTGATCCAGTGGCTCTGATATACTTTCCCTCGATTGTCTTAGCTCTGCTTTCCCCTCCAGTGCCAGCTTCAAGTTCTGAGGTGGCAGCAGCAGTTCTGGACTCCTTATCGATGCCCAGCAACATACGGAGGAAGAGACAATCTTTTCCTGTACTTTCTTTTAATAGAAGCAAACACTTTCCTAAAGCCCTCGGCAAACTTCTCTTTGTATCTCATTAGCCCAAAAGCAACCACGTCCTCATTCCAGAACCAATCCCTGTCACCAGGAAAGCACGTTTAAGACGAATCAGGGTTCATCCTTGACTGAGGTCAATTCTCCCAGTGGCATGGCTGCTACAAAATAAAGAGGAATGGAATGGGTATCGCAGAACGACCACAACTACAGCCCTCCCCTTTAGTTGCCCAATATTCACACACACCCTCTGTGCTACGTTACACACAAATTCAGAAATGTCCATGCCTAACAAAATGCACTCATGCCCTTCTAAGAAAGATACCCCCCAAACTTCATGCCAGTATGTACCCAGGTGCAAACCCAGCATCTCTGGGGGATGTGCAGGTCTCTCCGTCAAGTCAGTTCTGTGCACCTGGATTTAAAGGAAACCGGGTGGGGGGATGAGGTGATAGCGTCTTGTTATGTGCGTTTGGAAAACTCTGAGCTTCCGCGTCCTTGGGTATTCAATGAGAATAATAATGGCTGCTATGCAGGCTGTGATACTGATTTAAACTAAATAATGACAAAAATAAACCAATATGAGTTGTGTGTATTCGTTTCTCCCCTGCTGATCATAATAAATGTGCTGCCTTTGCAGGTGATATGCCAAAATCCCGGAGCTCAAAGTGACGCACTTTAATTAGCAAAAGACCTGGTATTTTCCCCTGGGATTAACCCCTACCCCACCCCACCTGCAACTCCTTCTTGGAGTCTGTTCCATACACAGTCAGCTCTTTCGTGCTGGACTACAGTCCCACTGCCCTGCTGTCCTTTGCAGTTGCCACCCTCTCCATTGGCTGAGGGCCCCCCCCACTGTCCACCCCACTGCCTGTGCCATTTCCTTACTCCTCTGACCACAGATCTCTGTGGCTTCTGTCTCTCTCTTTGGCCAACAGAAATTTCCCATCTACTTCAGATCAGCTATTTCAAAATGGGTTCCCATGTCGAAATTCTGGCCCCTAGTAATACCCTTCATTCCCTTGTATCAGAGCCATCTCCTTCCCAGAGTTTCAGGGTATGGAATGCGGACTGAATTCTGGTCAGGTACAGCTTCACTTCCCACCTGGGTTCACAGCATCCTCCAGCACCCCAGCCCTGCTGCCCAGTACAGCCTCCTCTACCAGATTTCTTTCACACACAGTGACTGCCTCCAGGCTCATTAGCTCGCTTACTCTCCCCTAGACCTCCTTCCCAGTCTACCTTCTTCTGGAAGTCCCAGCCCACCAGCTGCACATTTATTTTTTAAAATTAAAAAAATAATTTATTATTTATTTGGCTGCAGTGGCTCTTAGTTGCAGCACACAGGATCTTCATTGTGGCATGTGGGATATTTCGTTGTGGCACATGGGCTCAGTAGCTGCGGTGCGCAGGCTTCTCTCTATTTGTGGTGTGCTGTCTCCAGAGCGCGCGGGCTCAGTAGTTGTGGCGCACGGGCTTAGTTGCCCCGCGGCATGTGGGATCTTAGTCCCCTGCATTGGAAGGAGAATTCTTAACCACTGGACCACCAGGGAAAAGGTCAAGTTTTCTCCTGCAGAGCCCCTTGGTAACATGCAAAATCCAGTGGACATCTGTCCTAAGAAGTCCTAGTTTACCTAGAGGCACAGAGGACATTTAAGGAGAGTCTGGGCCTCAACAGAATTTCTGCTCTGCCCAGCCAACAGTGTCACACTTCCTGTGTAATTTTCAGCAAATCACTTACATTCTTTGAGCCTTGATTTCTACCTCCCTAAGGTGGCTAGAGCAGTGCTGAGAGGGAAATTTATAACGCTAAATACTTAAAAAGTGGGGAGGGGGAAGAGAGGAAAGATATTTTTAGTGATACAGAAAGATATTCCGGACACCTTGTTAAACAGAAAAAGCAAGATGCAGATGGTGTACATCGTATGCTAACTGCCTTTTATATAAGAAAGGGGACTGGAATATACATTTTTATTTCTTGATTCTGCACAAAGAAACACTGGTAGGATACATGAAATAATAAAAGTGATTGTCCGTGGGATTTGACAGGAGATGGGCTGGGGAATGGGGAGGTAAGAAAGTGGGGTACATGGGAACTAGGTGGAAGGAAGATTTCCATGCGTAATTTGTAGTATTGCCCTGATTTTCTGAACCTTATAATGCGCTACCCATTCAAAAGAACAGAACAGTTTTTTTTTAAGTGTAAAGCATAAAGATAAAAACAAACAAAATCATAATCTCCCCACCAGATAATCCCTGTTGACATTTAAAAAATAATAATATACAGACATTGTTAGAAAATTCCAAAGCAGTGTACAGAGGTATAAAATTGAAAAGTAAATCTCCATTTCCCATTGCCCCAAAGGTAGTGCCTGTTAAGAGTTTCTTGTGTTTCCTTCCAGAAATTTACCCATTTATAGGATTTATCCTGTGTTCTTTCTTTTTCTTTTTTTTTCTTTTTTGGCTGCTCACATGGCTTGCTGGGATCTTAGTTGCCCCACCAAGGACTGGGCCCACCCGCCCCTCCCTGCCGCACCCCGCAGCCCCTGTCAGTGGAAGCATGGAGTCCTAACCACTGGACCGCCAAGGAATTCCCAGTTCTTATTTTCTTCAGGAGCAGTATGTCTTGACCGCAACAGTACATGCAGAGATCTTATATTTTATGGTAGTATTTGCTGTAATATAAGTAATTATTTCCCCATTAAAATTTAGATTGTTTATAGCTTTTTTAAAAAACCCATTACCCGTGATATACTAGTGAGCTGTCTTATTTAAACATCTTAAAATTTCAATTTTTATAATTTGAACTTAGATGAGGTAAAAATGATGCATTTGAGTCTTCTGTAGAACATGATAGCTTTCCATGATGCTACCTTTCTTTTCCTCAAGTATTTAAAAATATTTGGATGGGGGACCGGTGGAGAGAGAGAGAGAGACAGAGAGAGACTAATTGTCAACACCCACCCATTAATGAAGGCTCCTAAGGGAAAGCAGTGCTGGAATGCAATGCTGCTTTCGAATACAGACCAACCGGTTGGTCTCTAATTGCTATTAGCCCAGAGAGATAAAGTGCCCTGCCCAGAGCCAGGCTGGGACACCGCTCGCCCTGCACCCACAGTGATCTTTCTCCTGAGCAGCCTGTCCCTCCAGTCAGTCCCTTGGTCACCCCATCTCTGTTGGCAGCTGTCACTCTTCCTGTCCCACTGTGACTCTCTCCGTCCTTTACTGGGTGGTCTGGAGGTTGCCTCGAATCTGCTCCTTAGGGTCTGGGGCCCTCTGCTGGCATTGAGGATTCACCATAATCGTTAAAGCACCGCCCGACCTGTACTGAATTTAGAGCTCGTTCATTTCCACACCCAAAGTCATATGGGGAAACTGAGGCAGCAAGTGGGGAAGTGACTTGATCAAGAACACAAGGCAAATAAGCTCCTCGGACCGGAACTTGGGGCTTCTGACCCTTCTTCCAGCACTATTTCCAGCACACCATCATTGGAAGGAATGAAGGAGATGCAGGAGATGGCAGACTGGACCCCCAGGCTGGGAAAGTCCAGCTTCCACACATATCCTCAGGAGCTCCCTGTCAGGCAGGGGAGCTCTGGATTGGAAGGACTGAATGCTGAGCTGGACTTTTCCGCTGCGGTACTCTAAGGCAGTGACCCTACTGCCCTTTCTGGGATGCCTCATTTCTCCCATCAGAGCGTGGATGGGTTTAATAATGCCCTAGGCATGGGCTGTGCTTCCCCAAACACCATCATTTGCGGCTTTCCTTCACAGATCTTGCCATATCCATGCACCACTCAGACTATAATTTGCTTAATACTTTTCTTTAAATTGTCTCATTTTAAACTTAAAAGTCTGAGCGAATGCATCCCCTTCCCCCGGGGAATGACCCATAGATGCACCTGGTGCCCTAGGAATTGTCTTTTAGTCCTTGTTGTGTTCATTTAGGGCAGGAAGACTTGCTCCTCACCCTGAATTCTTCACTTAAAAAAACAACAATTCCTAGGGAATGAGAATCTGGTATCTGTCAGATACTGACCTTGCTCTGAGTCTTCACTATGTTATTTAATCCTCATTACAGCTCTGTGGGAGTACCTGTTATCCTCATGAGAGATCAAGGCATAGACAGGCTAGTTATTTGCCCAGGGTCTCACAGCTGGGAAATAGTTGAGCTGAATTTGATTACACTCTACTTCCAAAACCAATTGATGTACACTTGCTTGTCTTTTGAAATTAAAAGTAAAATGATGCAAAGTTAAGAGCTAATGACCAGGGCAGCGTCTGTGCTATGGAGGGACTCACTGTGCAGGCGGAAGGCATATGACAGACAGCAGACATATGAGTACAGTAGGGTAGGCCATGTGTAATAGAGGCATGGGCAAAGTGCAACATCCCGGCATGTAGGAGGATAGGAAGATCAGACAAGGTGCGGGCTATAAGTCCCGGGGGTGGCGGCAGAGCGGGGAGATGGAGCGGGTAAGAGAAGCATTCCAGGCCCTGCTTTTCTGATGCCATGGCGAATGTCATGGACACTACTGGATACCCTGTGGCCCCTTCTGATCACTTACAGTTCGTCCAGTAACATTTATCCATGGGAGACCTTCTTGATGGGGCGGCTCTGCCTGGGGCCTTCTCCTGGTGTGGTGCTGGGTCACTATGTGATAGGCAATCAGGGTGGGAGTAAGGGTTCATTCAGAAGCACAAGCTGGACTCATAGTTCTGCCGCTTGGTGACTATGACCTTGGCCTCAGTTTCCTCATCTGCCAAATGTCCCACGGTTAACACAGAGAGGTACCGTGTTTCCTCTTCCTGGAACACTTGCTGCCCATCTATGGGGAATGGGCAGCCTCCCATCTATGGGCATCTATGGGCAGCCTCCAGCTGCCAGCTCCTCGAGGGTCAGCTGCAGAGAAACCAATTTCCCCTTCTAGGGGCTGCCCACCCGTCTGATGACTGAGTGAAGTAGGGGTGGAGTGGCCCAGCCATTTTAACCCAATGAGGGACACTCTGGTGGGCAAAACTCCCTCCAGAGCCCAAGGCTCCAGTGTCGATGGAGACTTTGTGGAGACGGCATCGCAGTTCCACTTCTGCCTTTGCCCAGTGCTGCCTGCATCCCCTCTCTTTCACAGGGGCTGATCCCAGATAAACCCTTTGCACCCCAGACTCCATCTCAGCATCTGTTTCTGGAGAATCCAATCTGTGCCATAACCATTTTACACACCCAGGACAGAGGAGGCATGCCGGCAGTTTTGATGAAACGAGGCTGGCTGTGAATCCAAATGTGAGACTTGTCCAGCTCATCAGGATCTACCTTCCGGCCAGTCCAAGAGTCATTTTTGGAGAAGGCACTGAAGGCAGCAGGAAGGTCAGGCAGCAGGGTTCGGTTTTAGCCTCGCTGCGTGATCTGGCCCACATAGAACCAGGGTAAATCATCTGAAGACACAGGGCTGAGGGGCAATTGAAGGAGGCTTCTTTTTTTTTTTTTTTTTTTTTTTTTTTTTCGATAGCGGGCCCCTCCCTTTTTTTGCCTCTCCCGTTGCGGAGCACAGGCTCCGGACGCGCAGGCTCAGCGGCCATGGCTCACGGGCCCAGCCGCTCCGCGGCACGTGGGATCTTCCCGGACCGGGGCACGAACCCGCGTCCCCTGCATCGGCAGGCGGACTCTCAACCACTGCGCCACCAGGGAAGCCCCTGAAGGAGGCTTCTTGAGAGAGAATGGTGCTGAGGAAGATGGCCGGTGTTTCTGGCACTGCGTCGCCTTAGTTAGTAGCTCCACAGACATATATTGAACACATATCACATGTGAGAGCTTGTGCTAGGAAGTGAAAAGTTTTGGACAAAAGCCTTGGGGAATTTCTATGACTCTGACCGTCCCCAAGAGCTATTCCCCAGTCCCATGAGCTCTGGACATTTTCCTAATCAGTTCTCTCTGAGTAAATAACTAAGCAAAAAACTCAAAATGATTCTTCACCATTGAATATCATCAACTACTTATAAGATTTAAAATCCTCTTCTGATCCTTTCTGCTGCACCCACTGTTTCTACTGCATAGTCTGTATTATGAAAATAACATTTGGGGTGCTCTTTTTGTCACCTGACATTATTTTATAGAGACTGTTCTTTGTTTCAATACAATGAACGTATCTGTCATTTTAACGTCTGCACAATATCTATTGTATGATCAGATCATACTTGGTTTAACTACACCCTATTGCTAGCTAAGTACTGCATAAGCTTCTAGATCTTCACTGACATAGAAAAATGTATAATTACATTTGCATGCATAGAGTATGTTCTTCTTTTCCTCTTAGGTAACTTACACTGGGTATCACCCCAGAGGTAAAATCATGCAAGGTATATGATCGTTTTGTCAGCGTGCCCTCTGGAAAGCATGGTCAAATTTATAGTGCCGCCGGCAATACACAAGGGTTTTCTCTACACCTCTGCCAGTTTTGAGTTTTACACCTTCTAAAATTTTGTTGTTAATTTAACAGGTTGATGTTCTTCTTGGTTCTAATTTTTATTTTTTTCATAATTCTTTTTTTTGTATTGGAGTATATTTGCTTTACAATGTTGTGTTAGTTTCTTCTGTACAACAAAGTGAATCAGCTGTATATATACATATGTCACCTCCCTCTTGGACCTCCCTTCCCCCGATCCCACCCATCTAGGTAATCACAGAGCACCGAGCTGAGCTCCCTGTGCTATACAGCAGGTTCCCACTAGCTATCTATTTTACACGTGGTAGTGTACGTATGTCAATCCTAATTTTTAATTTGCATCTCTCTTATGGAGACCTTTCAGAAAGTATTTTTTTCTTAAGGAACAGTGTCCCATCTTGCCAGGAGATGGCGCTGTGACTCTGTGCTTAGGCTTCTTGAGACAGCCCGTGCTGTTAGTGATGGGCTATGTGGACGCACCAGGAGAGGGGACGTTAAGAAATCCTCTGGTCCCCCCTGGACCCCCAGTTTCCCACCTGAGTTCAGAAGACCTGGTTTTGTTGAGGAGATGACACCCCACCTGCTGAGTCTGCCTTGCCCCACCCCACAGAGTATATATCACCCTCTTGAAGTTCAACAGAATCCAAGGTTATGAAGTGTCCACTGCAGGTCAGACATGGATCACACCCTCCCCCAAACTCACAAGCAAGTGGAGGACAAAATCAACTCTAAATGCTGTACTTCCTATAAAATAGCTGCAAAGTGCTCTGAGTGATTGGGAATTGGAAAGATTGCCTCCAGCTACAGGTATTTGGGGCCTTGGAGGACATGGGCACTGAGCTGGGCCAGCTGGGGCAGGAGGCAGCTGAGCAGAGTGTGGAGGGGTGGGAGTGGGGGCCGGGGATTGGGGGTCTGATCAAGAGCCACTGTGAGCCTGGAGCTCTGGTGGAGACCACCAGGAAGATGAGGCTGCGGAGACCCCCAAAGAGCCGGACTGTGGCGGGGCCTGAATGCCACGTCAAGAAGCATGGACTTGGTTTTGTAAGAGGCGTGCTCGTGGAAGTGTCACAGCAAGGAAATGGCGGGGTCGTCCTCGCGCTTTGGCAAAAGTAGCCTGAGGTCTAGACGATTCGGTGGTTTTCCTCATGTGTTCTGCGGACACATCCTCCTCTCATCTGACTGATTCTCAGAAGTGGTTGATATGATCGCCCACTGCCCATGCTCTCTTTCCTTGGCTTCTGTGAAAGCACAGCGCTCCTTTCCCCCTCCTGCCTCTGTGGCTCCTCCTCAGTCTCCTTTGCAGCTTCTTCCCCTTCATCCAGCCATGAAACATGACTTCACGAAGGCTGCTCTCACTCTGCACTCTCCCCTGGGCGATCTCGGCCTGCTCTCGGCTTAATTACACCCTATCCCAGGATGACTCAGCCCCGGCCTCCCCTCTGAGCTCCAGACCCATACACCCAACTGCCTCCTTGACAGTTCCTTATGTTTCGAAAGCATCTTTAATTCACGTCCCAAACTTCCCCACTGAACCTTGCCTAATGCTGGTCCTCTCCCGGCATTCCTTGACTGAGTGCACGGACCACCATTCATCCTGTTGGGCCAGTTAAAATCCCAGAGGCTTCTTTGCCACCTCCCTCTTCCTCACCCCATTTCCAACCTCTCCACAAGTCCATTGACCCTACTTCCTCCACAGTGGTCAGTGCTGTCTGCTTCTTTCCTCGCCTCTGCCACTGACGCAGGTGGAAGCTACAGAGGCTTTTCCGGGCCACTTAGAGCCACTGCAGAGTCTCCTAACTGATCTTCCTCCTTCCACTCTGGCCCCTCTCCTACCTCCTCTTCACACTGTGGCCAGAGTCACCTTTGCGAAATGTAGAAGCGACCATGTCACTCACTGTCCCAGTGAAATCTCCACTGCTTCCTATTGCTTTTTTAAAAAACATTTTATTAAGATAACACAGAAAAGAACATAGAACAAATGTACAATTGAACACCCTTGAAAGCAACTGCCGTGAAAGGAGGCAGCACCTTGCCAGCCATCCCACTCCATGTGCCCTCACAAGAGAACAGCCCCCTTCCCCCACCCTCCTGCCTTCTCCAGATCCCTGCAGGGCTTTCACAAGGCTGTTCCCTCTGCTAGAAATGCTCTTCCTTCCCTGTATCTCCCAGTTAACCCCAACTTATTTTTGTATCTCACTTGGAGGGTTCCCTCCTCAGAGGGGCCTTCTCCACCTTCCCGGATTTGATCGACCCTCCTCCTTGAGCCTCTCGCTGTGCGCTCCCTTCTCCTCTGCAGCACAGGTCAAGGTTGTGATTTTTCCACTTGTCTGTGACGTGATGTGATTAACGACCATCAGCCCGAGGAGGGTGAGGGTTGTGTTTGCTTTCGCTCACCGTTGTCTCTCCGCTGTCTAGCCGGGTGCCTGGTACATAGTATGTGTTTGATTAAAAACTTGCTGACTGCTGTCCGGGGAGAGATAGGCAGCACACACCACAACTAGGAAAGGGTCTGGGTCTGGAGACCTGGATGGAGGAGGTCTGATTCCCTGAGAGGTGAGGGCTGAAACAGTGGGGATAGGTGGTGTGACCTGGAGAAGAATGACGCAGTGAGAAGAGGACGGGGACTTGTCTCCAGAACCCCCGAGGCCATGCCAGGGTTCTTCCAAGGCAGGAGCCAGGCCTGGATGGGGATGGTTGGAGAGGCTCCTGGGCCCAACCACTCCCGCTCGGGGCCACTGGGGCTGAGCTAAGTGGAAACAAATGTTCCCTGGCTTCCCCCCAGCCCAGTTCTGGTGGGCGAGCAGCAGCCCCTCCTTCTCAGCCCCTGCTCCCCCCTCCCCCTCTTTCCAGCTCCCCTGGGTTCTTTTTCCCTTTGACTGATGGGGTGATGGGAAGGCTGGGTGCGTGGATAGGGTTGAGAGATGTGGAAGATGTGAGGCCGGTGGGCTCTGTGGGGAACCAGGTCCTGGGGTGGGGGGTTCCCTTGGATAAAGACCCAGAGGGAGTCTCAGGGAAACCTGACCTGCAAGACAGGGAAAGACTGGTTAGAGCTGGGAACCAGGCATTTGAGTTCCCACTCTGGGCTGGAAAGGCACATTCTCATGATTTCAGGTGGGCTGTGAAAGCTGGAGTAGAGCATCTGGGATTCAGAAGGGTGAGGAAAGGGATCCTCTCTTTTTTCTATCTCTTTTCTTCCCTCTGTCTCTCTAGAGGGCTGGCCTTTCCTCTCTCTGTTCTCCTGGGACCCAGAGACCTAGTGCCCTGAGGAATTCTCTAGTCCAGTCACCACCCTGAAGGAATGAGAGCTAGGTCCCATTGCTGGGGAAGGAGGGAGGGAGGGATGATGGTAGGGAGGGACAGAGAGAGGGAGGTGATTGGGAGGGGAAGGGTCACAGGCCCAAATTCCTGGGCTCCTGCAGCTTCAGTCATTCTGAGAAACAAAGAAACAGAGAAAGTGATTTAGAGACAGACACAAATAGAGACCGAATTATGGAGATGGGAGAGACGTGAAAAGACACACAGAAAGACAGTGAGAGAGAGAATCCGACAGACAGAGGGCTCTGCTTTCCCCTGCAGCGATTCTGATGTTATCTGTCTCCAGCTGCCTCTCTCCGTCTCCACAGTCCCCACCTCTGCCCCTCCTTCCTCTCCAACCCCACAGCCAGACACCCCTGTCTCTCCTTCCCCACCTCTCTTTTGCGACGAGGCCTAGACCTAAGGCAGAGAGATGGGGGAAGAGGTGGAGGGGGCCCAGAGGACAGAGGGAGAGGGATCAGAGTAGCACCATCCCATTCATGCTGCAGAGGTGATGTGTGTGTGCGTTTGTGTGGGCATGTGATCTCCAGGGAAGCAGGTATGTGTCTCAGCCTGAGCCAGCCCACCTGTGTGTCCATCCAAACCTGTGGGTGAAAGTTACCCAGCATTGTCTAGGAGAGGTGAGGGAGTCCTGTGGTTTCTGTGGGGTATCTGGAAGTCTGTGCCCAGCTGTGGGTGTGTACGAGTGTGCATGCGTGTGCATGCATCTTGATCTGTCTTTGTATGCCTCTGGCTCCATCTCCTAGTTTCCCAGCCCTGCTCCGTGGAGGGTCTTCTAAAGTGACAGTGATGGACTGAAGCCTCAGGAACATCTGAACTCATCTCTCTGAAGGTTTGAGGGCTTAAGGGCAGAAGTCATTGCTCTAGCTCTGACCAGAGGCCAGCCAACCCCTCGATGGGGTGCAGAGAAGGCAGAAGGCAGTGGGCAGAGGCAAGGTTGCCCTTGGGACAGGGGCCCCGGGAACTGGGGCTTCGGGAGGCCTGCCCATCACAGACTGCAGCCCACCCCTCCCCTGCCTCAGTGCTCCTGCAGGCACTACTGGGCCGGCTGACTCTGAAATGGGATTCAGGGGTGCATTGGTGGGGGGAGCACGAGGGCTTGGGGAGTCCAGATATGGCCAAATATTCTACAAGGTCTGGCCAGAGAGAGTACTGCCGGAGGGGTGGGGCCTTCTGCGTGTGTTTGTAGGAAAGGTGGGGGGTGGGGGCAGAAAGGCTGCCTGCGGGGGAGAAGGCTTCTTGGCAAACGCCCCAGTTTCCTGAGCTGATCCCTGCTCCCTGCCACTGCTCCCAATTCTGTTGTTTCAATAACATCATTTTTATCCACCCCACAGAGAGACCGTGTCTTAGGAGGGGGAGGGGAGGGGCAGGGCTAGGGCATGAGGGGGTGGTAATGGAGAGAGGCTGGGGTCTGGAGGCAGCAGGGACTAGATTTGGGGCGATCCCTCCTCAGGCAGAGGCAGGGCGGTCCCAGAGCCCTGGTCCCCTGATGACAAAGACAAATACATTAAAATTCTTGCCTCGGAGAAGAATGCAGGATAGGGAGAGCATTTCATAATCTGCAATAACAGTAGCAGGGTGGGGGCGGGGGACCGGGGGGGGGCAGGAGGTTCAGAACCCAGGCAGTGGTCCCCAGGGGGTTGGTCGTTGGTCACCTGCAGCCTCCAGAGACCCCCAGAGCCCTCCAGCCGCCTGTTCAGCACCATCTGGCCTGAGTGTGTGCCCAACCTGGGCATGTCATTGAGTGTGCAGGGTCTGGAGTTGGCACTGCCCTGCAGCAACAGCAACTGTGTATAAAATTAAGAGGTGCAGGGGCTGTGTATGGCATCTGGATGCTCTTAAGGGCTCAAATGGGAGGGGCTGCACTTGGGCCATGCCCCCCTGGCTATCTCCCTCAGCCACTAGCCCCCTTCTCTAGAACGCTCCAGCACCCTGACCAGAACTCTCAGTACCCAGTACAAGGAATTAGACTGACTCAACCTGGACACCGGGGCCCTGGGGTGGGGCTCCCAGCAAACCCAGGGGCTTCCCTATGTGCCTAGCCCAATGTTTCTCCATTTCCTTTCTCTTCTCCACTTGCTCATCCTTCCTTTCCCAGATCTGCCTCCTCCCCTGGGATAGGCATCTGTGGTCTTTTATTGCAACCCCAGCCCACCTTGACCCACTTGTGCCCACACTCGGAACCTTGCCTTCTCTCTGCTCACCAGGGTGTTCCTCTTACTTCTTTGGGCAGTGGCCTCATTCCCCAAGTTCAGGTGCTCCCCGCCCCTCCCATTCCAGAAGACCGGGAGCTTTCCTCCAGGTGCCTGAAGTTTCTGCCACGCGGGCTTGAGGTCGTCTGTCTGTCCTCTCCACCCAGGAGCACCCTTACAGCTTGATGGCTGCTCTGGACAGCGGTGGCAGGGAGACTGGCCTTTGCTGTGGAATGTCCTGCACCACCTGTCCCTCGGCACCCCTGGGGCACACGGGGCCAGAGGGAGGAGCAGGGACTACAGCTCCCTGCCAGCCCGCTTGGTGTGATGAATGGAGCTGTCCTTCCTCCCCACGGGGCCTTTGATCTCCCCCCGTGGGGAGGGGGCCAGGGGCATCAAAGACATTTTTGTGGCATTAGAGAATCAGATAAACGCCATCTCACCTGCAGCTGGCCCTCCCACCCCCTCTGGCCCCGGCCAAGTTGGGGGGAGCGGCCTGAGGCAGGGACCCACGGACCCACGAGGCCCGGCTGCAGCGAGTTCTGACCCTTCACTCTCTTGGAAGTCTGCAAGCTCCACTCTGTCGCTCGCCTACACGTGCGAGCGCTGGATCGCAGGCCATAAAGAGGTTCTTCTTGCTGTGTCCTCTCCCCTCCGCACCTCCTCCCCTGAAGTCGGGCCTGATGAGGCGGGGGCTGGGGAGGAGAGTGGAGGCCTAGCGCTTCCTCCCGTGCTCAGGGAAAGGCTGAAAGAGGGGCGTGCGGCGCGGAGGCCGGGTCCGGTAAGAGGTGACCCCTCCGGAGTGTGCCCATCGGGCCGTCGAGTTCGACACCCCTAGCCGGAGCACCCAGCGCCCGGGGCCAACTTCCTCTCCTGGCCCCCGCTCCAGCATCCCACTCCGCACCGCCCCCCAACCCAAACTCCCTCATTCCTGGGAAGTTTTCTCTCTTTACAGTCAACAAACCTGTCAAACGTCTCTCTTCCAGCCCGTCCCCCATTCCTCAGCTCCTTTTCCTTCCCCCGCTAACCCTTCTCCACCCTACTTCCCCGCCCCTCCTTGCCCCCGACTCCGGGCGGCGGCCGGGGGCTCCCAGGCGGTGAGAGGCGAGGTGAGGGGGCGAGGCGGGCGGGTCCCCCAGCCACGAGCGCGCTCGGGCCCCGCCCCGGGACCTCGCTCCCGCCCTCCGCTGAGCTCCGCGCCCGCCGCCCCGGGGCGCTCGGCTCCCTCCCGAGAGTCCCGCCGCCTGACTGTCGCAACTGCCACCCCCACGGCCCCCCTGCCCCCCGCCCCCGCCCCGGCCCCCCTCCCCTCCCACCCCCACCCCCGGCTCTGATTTCTTCTCCCGAGCGAGCTCGGCAGGAGACACAGGCGCTGGCTGCCCCGTCCGCTCTCCGCCTCCGCCGCGCCCTCCTCGCCCGGGATGGGCCCCCCCCCCGCCGCCGCCGCCGCCGCCGCCGCCGCCGCCGGAGCCATCGCCTCCCGGCCGCCGCCGCCGTCGCCGCGCTCGCCCTGAAGCCCGGGCCCCCGCGCGCACCGGCTGGCCCCGCAGCCTCGTCCCCTGGCCGCCCCGGCCCGCGGTAGAGCTGTCACGATGCAGCCGCCCGCGCCCTCCCGCCTGAGGCTGCTGTTCCTGCTGCTCCTGTGTCCGGCGCACGTCGGCGGACTGTGGTGGTGAGTACTGCGTCTGACTGTCCCCGCGGGGCTCCTGGAGCTCGAAGGCGGGGACCTCGGGACCGATAGTGGGGCTCTGAATTGTGCTCCTGCCGCCTCCGGGCTCTACCTGTGCGCAGAGCCCAGCCGCCGGGCAGCTGGAGACGTGAGGGGGAGGTGCGTGCCGCTCCTGCCAGCCTCCTCCAGGGGCACTTCTGAAATGCCACTTAGATATGCCCACACACCCCCGCTCCCCCCTTACATTCTACTGTGTTTCCTTCTCCTGTGTCCCACCCCAGATTATGCGCCCAATCCAGGTCACCAAGGAATTGGCAGATGGGTAGGAAAGACATTGGGGAGACGGGCAAGATCTGTAGTCTGAGATCCGAATAAAAGAGTCTGCGAGGAGGGCTTTGGATTTAGGGGAGGAGGGCTGGATTTGGGGAAAAGAGGGGAGCAAGGTGGGAAGCCACAGGCGGGAAGACTCAAACAGCTGCCTCTTCCCCGCCCTGCTTTGCCCACAAACCCACCAGCTTCTGTCTGGGCTCCTCCAGAGTGGGCGGTAGGGGCGGGAAAAGGAGTGTAAAGGGGAAACCGAGTCAGAACCTTAGCTTTCTCTACTTCCTCCTCCCCGACCAAAGAGGAGGAAAGGCAGGAAGGGACCAAGCCTATGCCCTTCCATATGTAGGGGTCATGGGTGAAAAAATGTGCAGCTCGGGACGTACTGGGAACCGCGGAGGGTCCTGGAGGAAGGGAGGGAGGCCTGGCCAGCCAAGGGTTGGGGACGTCTTCCCAGACCTAGCCTCTCGACTTGGCCCTAGCTAGAGCAGACGCCTAGGCAGCTAAGGTTGAGGGAACTTTGAGTCTTGGGAGGTGGACAGAGGCTGGGGAGGTGGGTGCCCGGCCGGGACCGCTCAGAGATCCGGATCCCGTAGACTTTTTTTTCCTTCTCAGTCTCAGGAGCAGCAAAGACCCGCCCGGAATAGTTGTGTTTAGAGAGGAGGGACTTGGACAATACCGCTGGTGCATCAGCCAATCGTAAGAAGGCAAGGTCTTGTCTATTTGCATATCACAATGTCACTGGCTGGATTCTCTACCCTCCACTCCTCTCCCACCCCGGGATTTGGAAGAAGGGGTGGGGCAGGGAGATCCTTCTCTTCTAGGAAGATAGCTGGATGCCCACACAGGGAGCTGCTGGCCACCATCCCACTTCCATGATGTGGGAGAGAAGTCCCTCAGGGTGTCGCTGAGGGGACAAACTGAGGACGACCGAGGTCCTGGCTAGGGAACATGCGTCCTTTGATCCTGACTTAGAATAATGCAGTAGCAGCTTTGAAATAGACAGAGCTGAGATCTAATCTCCCCCATTTGTTAAGCCTGTGACTTTGGGCAAGCCACTTCTCCCTGCTCCCAGATGTCTCAACTGTAGAACAGGGAGTCGGTCCCCCTAGCTGGCAGGCTCCATAGGAGGATTATGTGGGATGACCTACAACATAATTGGACATTAGGAGGTGCTCCTAAATGTAAGTCTCCTCCTCGACACCCCAGGTTCTGGCCAGAGTCCCCATGGGTGAAAAGGGGGATTAATTTAAATGTAAAATCCAGGGTCCCCAGCAAAATTTTGTAAAGGCATCTCTATCTTTTGTTCCCCATGCACACCTTTCCTAACTTTGCCCTTCCTCAAGGTATGGGGACAGGGGTCTCTCCCTGATGGCTGTTGCCTTCCCTTCCCCCTGCCCCATTTGTCCCAATTTTCTCATCCTTCCAGTTAAAAATACCACTTCCTCCATGAAGCTGTCTCTCTGTCTTCCCTCCCTTGCCTTCTCTGTGCTCCCACTGCACTCCATGCATTGGGCAACTATGCCAGTTATGCATTTTACTGACAACCATCTCCTCTTGGGTCTCTTTTCCCTGCTCCTGGAAGGCCAAGCGTTTGTCTTTAGGGCCCGGAAGACTGAAGGTGCTGGGGACAGTTTTATGGAGTGTTGCTGAGTTCATCTTTCTGGGGTTTGTATCCATGGGGGTTCCTTTGTTTAGGAAGGGCTGTTGGGTGGGAGCCACACCAGAGGGAGAGAGACTTGGTCCCTTGGAGACTGACCCTGAAGCTGGAAAGCAGGGAGTGGGGGAGGAGGTGAGGAAGGCAGGTGTGGGAGAACACAGAGGCCTTCATGGCCACAGCTGCAGGGCGAGCCGGGTGAAGAGTGAGGGGTTGGGATGATAAGGTGTCTGGCGAATGCCTCACTCAGATGCTTCTGAGAGGCTCCTGTCATTCCTTGCCCCCCACCCCGGAGGCTTCACCATAAGTAAGAGCTTCTTCAGGCCAGGAGATTCTAGGCTGCTCCCTGATGCCTAGGACTGGTTTGCTGGACCTCTTCTCTCTGCTTCTCAGAGAAGCCAGGCCAGAGCTCTAGCGGTGGACAGGAAAGCAGCTGGCCTCGCAGCAGCCCACTGAAGTCCAGCAGCAGCCCACTGAAGTCCAGGCTGACATTCTAGCAGCAGCCAGGCTGGGAGGAGACAGGACCCCAGGAACTCTGAGCGACTGGACTGTCCCGGTCAGGAAAGGAGGGTCCTGGAGGAGAGCGGCCCAGGCCCTGGAATAGGCTCAGGGACCTGGCTCCAGGTCCCGGAGAAGTTTCGCTTCCACTTTCTTTCCCCCTCCCCCATCTTCTCCGATGCAATGCATGCTTTCTAAACTCTGCCTCTGGCCTCTGTCTGTCTCTCTCCCATCTGTAACCATATCTTTGTGAATTGCAGAATCCCAGATTCCAGGACACTGGCCAGGCTCTCTGGAGGTCATCTTGTCCAGCTTACTGCCTCCAGGCCATCCAGCCTATGCTCTGGCCCTGACAGATCCTGTTCTGGTCATCAGCTCCCACCTCTCCTATCCTGCTCCCTGCCCCCCTTCCCCCCTCCCCCGGGAAGTTCTTCTCAATGTCTGACCCATCTTTATTTATACCTCCAATCAGTGGATGTAGAAAATAGCTCACTCTCACAGAATACCCACATCAGTCTCCCTTCTTCTCCCTTCCTCTTTCCTATTTCTGTTTTATAGTTTCTATGAAAGAAACTAACCCTCCCCTTGTTCCACTAGGAAAAGCACCACTCAGTCTCACTCCCTTCCCCCATCTCATCTTGCCTCCCTTCCCTATGGAAACAGGAACAGACGCCTAGGACAGCCTCACCTCTAGTCCCTCGGGGAAGCAGGGAAAGGACCCAGGCTTCTTCCCGACACCCCGGTTTTCCAGTTGTGACTGCCCCCACCCTTTCCCATCCCCTCTTCCTCTGGGGCCCCTGACCCTTCATGGGCACTCCTGTGGCTGGCCCCCACAGACTCAGGATGGGGCGGGGGTGGGGTGGCCGTCCAGCACCCCCTCCAGGCCTCCCGCTTTGGCAGCTTCCCCTGGAGGGAGACAATGGGGCTGTGAGCAGAAAAGGGCAGGGGCAAAAGGAGGCTGGCTCGGTCCAGGCCAGAGCATGCCCTGAGCCCACCAGAGTCCTGGCACTGTGACATTTCCTGTGGGGTGCAGCCCCCTCCTGCCCCGTTCTCATCAGAAGCCAGGAGTTGGTTGGGGGAGGTCAGTGGGAGGCTTGATCACCAGGGCCCAGTGAGGGGGATTCCAGAGTGTGTGCTTTGATGGAGAAATCCAGCTGTGGAGGGGATGAGGCGAGGGTGGGGCGGGCAGCCAGGCCTCGGTCAGGCTGGCAGTAGGGCACCCAGCCAGCCAGAGCAGGAGGCGCTGGGGAACGCAGAAGCCGGCCCCTGGGGGCTGGAGAGGGTGCCCTCTAGCCTGCGCCTTCCTTCCTGCGGGGGGCAGGCGGGGTGGGGGGGTGAGATCTTGGGTGCTTCCCCTGGACTGCCTGAGGAGGAGCTCGGGGAGGGAAAGGTCGCTGGGAGGGTTCTTCACCCACTTTCCACCTGGCCTCTTGGGCTGGTTTCTCCAGCTTGGAGCCCTCTGTTTAATCCAGAAACGAGATCTAGAAAGGACTTAGAGATCATCTGGTCCAATCTTCTCACTTACAGTGAGAACTCTAGCCAAAGCTCAGGGACAGGAGGTGACTTGCCCAAGGCCCCCCAGAATGCAAGTTGCTGAGGGCTGGGACCGGGAGCCCACCTCCTGCTGAGTACCGCACCCTTGTGTGCTGTGGGGCTCAGGAAAGGGGTACAGGGCCTTCCATGGGCCCCTCTGCTCCCCCATCCCCACGCTCACACAGTGCTCCCCACCTCAGCATGGGAGAGCAGAAGGCACATGACGGATGCTCACTGGCATATCCAGCGGATGGTCACCGTGTCCATGCCTTTGCCTCCCACAGCCCTGACCAATGGGAAGCCCTCTTCTGCAGTGAAGTCATTCAGGGCAGGAAAAGCCCCTGCCTCTTCCAAGAGCAATGAGGAGGAGAGAAGTGTGAGGAGGTGGGAAGGGCAGCACCCAGCACAGGGCAGAGAGAACCAGATTGGGCTGGGGTGGTGGGGGGCTGTGGGGAGGCAGGGGTTAATGGAGCTGGGGCATCACTGGCTTTGATGTGGTGGTCGGGGAGGGAGGAGGGACAGGGGGAGGGGAGGAGGGACAGGGGGAGGGGAGCAGTAATTACCGAGTTAGACAGAGCAGGACAGGACAGGCGGGCCGGGCACAGGCCCGGGCCCAGCTGCCTCAGCAGCCGTCAGGCAACATTTTTCTGCCCCTTCTCCACCACCCACCTCCCCCACCCCTGTGCAGCCCCCGCCCACGGCCCCAGGGCTCAGGGCTCCCTCTGCTGGCTCTTGGGAGTGAGGGTCAGACTAAGGAGCGTGGGGAACTAGCGGGGGGCTGGCTGTGAGACCCTTCAGAGGAGCAGGCATCAGAAGGATCTGTGGTCCTCTCGGCCTCAAGAATCCACCGACCGAGGAGCGCTCGATGGAGAAGGGAGGGGTCCTGGAGGGCGCTCCTGGTCCACGGGCTGGGCTGACAGGGGAGGAGGAGACACTGGGATCCAGGCTAAGTAAGGGCAGAGAGTTGGAGAAAAGCATGTTCTCAGGAATTCACAAACGCTGCCTGATTGCCGTGCGCTGTGCAGGCCCAGGAGATGATTAAGGGTGTGAATAGGAAGACAAAACACTTGTGGAAGTCCACTCTCTGGACAGGCTCTTTTCACAGGTAACCTGGGAAGTAGGCAGGTATTATTTATTTCCATTTTACAGTTGAAGACACTGAGGCTCAGAAGGTTAAGTTTCATCATCCGTTCAACCAATGATAAGTACCAGCTTCCCTTGCTAGGGACTTGCTGACATCATAGAACCAGCAAATGGCAGAGCCCAGACACAAACCCAAGTCCGATGGGTCTTCAGACCCCTGAGTGTGTTCTGCTAATGACGTTTACTTCTTCCTGAGGGCCTTGTCTCGAGTGAGTTCATATCTAATTGGAGAGGGAGGACAAGAAAACATGACAAAATAATTATGCCCCTCGCAGCATAACAAACACCCCCCAAATGAGTGCCACTTGGAGTGATGCAAGTCGGGGAGGTCAGTGAGGGCTGGGGCCCAGGGGAGGCTCCTTAGAGCAGGTGGGATCTGAGGCGAGTTTGGAGAGATGCTGGGTGAGGTTTTGATTACTTAGGGGTGGCGAGGGGTGGCTCTGAGTTAGCCAACCCTGCTCAGAGTAAGGGCTATGTGGAGGATGGCATGCGAGGCCACACGAGGTATCCGAAGACCGCAGGTGGCCGTTTCCTCCGGTCCCTTTGGTTTTTAAAATATTCACCTAAATTTCTCTCAGCGGGGATCCCTCCACTGAGTGGCCAGGGTCAGTCACCTCTCTTCTCACCGTGCTCACCTGTACAATAAGGGTGAAGTGGGTGGAGCTGGACTAGAGTATCTCTGACATTCTCTTCCGCCCTCTGAATCCAGGAATGGAAAGGTAAGTTAGTCCAGAAACCCGGACCTCCAAGGCTTAGATCTACAGATGTTGTCAGTAGGAACTGGCTGCCCCCTGACCAAGGTCCCTGGGAGGGAGATCTTGGCACAGGCCGTGCCAGCTAGAATGGCCAGACCCAGGCTTGTCCCATCTTGTCCGCATACTGATGTCTTTTAGGGCTAGTCTTGTTTTTTCTATGCTGGAGTGACTATCTGTTTAGGATCTCAGATCCTACATGTTATATATTATATATTTCCTACCACCACTGTGCTCCCGTCACCGCCCCCGCTCCAAACACGCAGATGCTCCCAAACGGGCACATCCTCTCTGGGCTGATCTCAGACGAATGCTAACTCAGAGGCCCCGACAGCAGAGTTCATTCCCTAAGGAAGCAGAAGGGAAGGAAGGAGGGTAAAGGAAGAAGGAAGATGGGGGAGTTCTTTGTTGATGCTCTTAAAGATGGTGTTAAAGTTAGACGGGATATTCAAGCCTCTCTCGCCAACTCCTCACTTTTCTGAAGCCCAGAGAGGGAACTGATTTGCCCAGAGTGGCTCAGCTCACCCAGAGCTGACAGAGACCAGGGTACAAAAGCGAGGCCTGTTGTTTTGCCCAATGCTCCTCTGCCAGTCCCCTTCGGAGTTTCCTTTCCTGTGACTTGAAGATGGGAGTGAGGACAGGAGGGCAGGGAACAAGCCAGTCCCTTGGGATTCTAGCCGCTACTATTGCCCATCCCTCCTCCTGACTGACTTGTAAACAAGCCTAGTTCCCAGGCAGCCAGCCAGCCTGGGGAGCCAGACCCGGACCAGAAACCAACTCCGGGGCAGCCCCTCAACGCTGTGAAGGGCCAGCCAGCCCCACCTCCTGGAGGGCCCTGCCTCTCATGCTCCTCTCGATTCCTCTCCTATCTCAAGCTCCTGGGAAAAGGACAAGGTCAAGAGGTGTTTCCCCCTCTTGCCTGCGTACCCACACCGTCTCCTGCTTTCCTAGTGCAGGAGGAGGGAGAGGAGACGGATAGGGCAGAGTAACCTTGGGAAGATAAGGCCAGTCAGCCTTGGGAAAGCAGGGAGTTAGCAGAGGGCAGGATTGGGGAGGGGAGAGTGGGGAACTTAGCGGCGTGGGGGTGGGGCGGGGAAGATGGGTTTGCAGGGCCCCAGACTCCCAGGTGGAGTTCTGGACATGCAGGTGGCAGAAGAGGAGCTGGACAGCTGTGGGCAGGCCCGCTTCCCTGCCTCTGAATGCGGCGGGGGAAAAAGAAAATGTTTGAGGAAGCTAATTAGGAGTCATGAAACCATGTGGACAGGGGCCTGGGCTCAAGTGAGGACCTTCTCCCTAGATGGCTCATTCATTCATTCAAAAACATGTATTAAATGGTATTCATTGTAGTATTATAGTAATTGTTCATAATATGCAAATTTTCATTAAAAATGGGAGGGGGGAATACAAATTAAGTAGCTAAAAATCTGCCACGGGAGACAAAAGAAAATGACGGTCCTAACTCTCAACGTGCTTGCTCCATAGTCTTATCTGCCGACCTTGTACAACCATGCTGGAAGCTGCCCCCCAATCCTTTTTGTAATGAAGTGGGATAAGTAGGTGGAAGGCGGAAGGAGATATATATATATATATATAGAGAGAGAGAGAGAGAGAGAGAGAGAGAGAGGTAAGGACAGGGTTGGGGCTGGACCTTCCCAGGCTACAGCTGGAACACAGTGATGGGCAGGTCCTAAGCATGGAGGAAGAAAGGTCTGGACTATAAGTCTGTCCACTGAGGAGAGAACCTTGGCTCCTGGACTACTTGGGTAGGGGTGATGACAATAACCTGATAGGGTGGTGGTGTGTGTGTGTCACAGGGGGTGGTAGGAGATCTTAAAGGACTGAGCTTACACATCTTCCTGCAACCACATCTTCAAACATCTCACTCCTCAGTGTTGAGAAGTTCTAGCTTAAGACCTAAATTCCTCCTGCTGCTATGTAAGCCCATTACATCTCCTTGCTCTGGGGCCAGAACGTGCCTAGTCAGCACGTACCTACAGAGCAAATGGGGACAGTGGGGCGGATGCACACGAAGACTAAACTGAAAAGTAGGCCATCTTGACCTTTGGCACCTATCCACCAGCATTTTCCATCTCTTGGTGCTGCTTTTCCCAACCCAAAATTTTATTCTGCCTTCCGCTAAAGGATTTTTGAGTGGTTTCAAATTACCCTCAGCCCCCAAGTGCTCAAATAAGAGCAATCCAATTAAAGTGGTTCCACCCGGGTGTCGGTACCTAGCCAGTATAACCTTCAGGGGTATGGTGCATGGCAACCAAAAGCTTGTCTTGCTGCCATCCTGCTCTGAAAAGGTCACAGACCCTGGAGCAGGAGAAGGGTCAGTGTCACTTACTTTACAACAATGCTTCAGAGACTCAGTCCCCAGTTCCTTCCTCCTGCTCTCCTGTTCAGGGAAACAGGGGATATCAGGGTGGGAGGGCCCACTTTAGAGATCAAAGCGTCACCTTCCTATTTGACAGAAAGAGAAATCTGGGCTAGAGAGAAAGTATGACTTTCCTCGGAGGCTCCATTCCCTAGCCACTCTAACCTCCTGTGGCTTTCTCTATCTCTGGGATTGCCACTACTTTTCTAGCATCAGGGCTGATCAGCTGACACATTTCCAGCTTGTGGTCCACTAAGACCAGATCCTTCTCTGTCACTGTCTACTTTTCTTTGGTATCTCTTTATGATATATACTTTCTTTTCTTTGACAGCCTTCTTGATCTTTCTTCGGTTAATTTCCTCCTTGTCTCCCTTTTGGGCTAGGCCTGTTGAATTTTAACTGTGGCCTACCTGGTGCCAGGTGCCTTCACTTTGAGTCAAATTCCTATAAGGATTTATTAATGAAGATGTACACAGAAGGTTAATACTGAATCCTTGCTCTATAGCAATTTCAGTCTAGAACCTAATTAAGAGGGGACACACAAATGGAATAGTAAGAGAACCAGACAGGATAATCTGAATTTCAGTTGTGGGGAGCTGGTGGGTGAAGAGGCATGTCCCAGCTCCTGGCTGTGGGCTGGGCAGGGCTGGTCTCCCTCCCCCTCACCCAAGCTCTTTGAGTCACACCCCTGATCTGCTGTTCTTTGCTTCCCAGGGCCGTGGGCAGCCCCTTGGTCATGGACCCTACCAGCATCTGCAGGAAGGCACGGCGGCTAGCAGGGCGGCAGGCTGAGTTGTGCCAGGCTGAGCCAGAAGTTGTGGCCGAGCTAGCGCGGGGCGCCCGGCTAGGGGTTCGAGAATGCCAGTTCCAGTTCCGCTTCCGCCGCTGGAACTGCTCCAGCCACAGCAAGGCCTTTGGGCGCATCCTGCAGCAGGGTCAGTGTGGGGCGGAGACCAGGAGGGGGCTGCTTTCTCTTCGCTGGGGGATCAGAGGAGAGGGTGGAGGTTTGGGTAGGCTGCCTGAGCCCCACTTCTCCCACGGGTCAAAGGGCACCCTGCCCTGATCCTGTCTCCCAACCCCCCATCACACTGCCTGGCCCACCGCATTCCCCCAGTACCCAGCTTTGGTCCTGCTGTCTGACTGCCCCTCCCCGCCCCCGCAGACATCCGGGAGACGGCCTTCGTGTTTGCCATAACGGCCGCGGGCGCCAGCCACGCCGTCACGCAGGCCTGCTCCATGGGCGAGCTGCTGCAGTGTGGCTGCCAGGCGCCCCGCGGCCGGGCCCCGCCCCGTCCCCCCGGCCTGCCAGGTACCCCTGGGCCCCCGGGCCCCGCGGGCTCCCCCGACGGCAGCGCCGCCTGGGAGTGGGGAGGCTGCGGCGACGACGTGGACTTCGGGGATGAGAAGTCGAGGCTCTTTATGGACGCGCAGCACAAGCGGGGACGCGGAGACATCCGTGCGTTGGTGCAACTTCACAACAACGAGGCGGGCCGGCTGGTGAGTCTGGGCAGGGATGTGTAAGGGTGTGTGTGTGTGGAAATGCGTGTGCGGAAATGTGTGAGTGTGGGCAGCTTTGAAAGGATGTGGGAGAGTGTGGTATGTGCGGAGGACTGAGTTTGTGGAAGGGTGTGGGGAAGTGAGGGTGTGAGTGAGGGTATGCAGTGTAGGAGTTCATTAACGTGTGCAGGGGAGCCAGCGTGGCCATGGGGACCACTTGGGAAGATTGGCTGGGGGCCTGGATGGGCATGTGGGAGGGGAAGTGGCCAGCCTAGAAGAGGGAGTTACTTGGGGGGCCTGGGAGGGCCTGGGGCTGATGGCCCAGTGAGCAGGGTAGGGAGGGGACACCCAGGGAAGAGGACCCAGGGCCTTTAGGGACCTCAGGTAGGGAGGACACACCTCTGAGACAGGACATGTGGGGCAAAGCTTGGGGTAGGTAGGGAGCTGGCTGCCAGGGCAGGGGCAGAGGAGGGAGACAAAGGCTGGGGACGAAAGAAAGGATAGAGGCGAGGTAAAGGTATGGGGTCTGGAGGTAGGGGAGCTGGGAGAAGTTGGGGAGGCCTGGAAATGGACTAAACAGGTCCAAGGGAAAATGGGCTTGGAAAGGAGAGAAGAACGAGAAGTAGATCCTGATGGCAGAAGGGGGTCAGGCAGCGGCCGGAAAGCTGTGATCGGATCTGGGCACTTAACTGGCTGCCCAGCAATCCTAGACCAGTCCCTGTCCAGAGCCCTGGCAGCCTCTCCCCTTCCCTCTGTGAGGATGAGGGTCCCATGAGCTCCTGTTTAGGGACTAGAAGCAGTCTGAGTCAGATGTTTACAGGAGGCGATGGGGGGAAACAGAAGGGGCCTGGGAGCGGGAGGGAGATGTACAGGTCTGTAGATCAGGTTGGCCCCTGGACTCTGAGCTTCCGGAAATGATCTTCCTGGGGCGTCTGACCCCTTAAATCCCTAGTGGGGTTGTGAGTCTTCGACCCCAGCTTCAGACATAAATAGTAAATAAAGGGCAGGACTCCTGGGTTCCAGTTCTCAGTAGTGCGTCCACAGTGGGCCCTCCTGTACCGTATGCCTCAGTTCTAGGTTGTGCTAGGGACCCCCCCACACACACACACATCCTATGTCTTCTAGGGTTCCGGCCTGAGGCATTGGGCAGGGGGGTGAGAGGGGGACCAGAGAGGAATGTCCAGACAGGCCCACATACCTGTCGGAGAGGGTTGGGGAGGGGTGGCGGAGACAGAGCCCAGGCGGCCTGCTCTGCCTGGGGCCCTGAGGAGCAGGAATGAGGGGGTTGGCCTGGCAGGAGGAATAGGGTGCGAAGCTGCCACCTTCCCCACCCGCCTCCCTCCAGGGAGAATCTCTCCCCTGCTGTCCATTATGCTTTCTCCCCCATTCCCTGGCTTTGGATCCCGGAACCTCTACGCTGCATAGTGACCCCCACTCCCCACTTCTCCTACTTCTCCATCATTCTTCCTCCTCCTCTCCGGGCTGTGGGGCCCTTGATTTCCTCCTCCCCACTTTGCGCTCTCCTGTTTTGTTTGTTTGTTTTTGGTCTCTGCTCTTTTCTTTCTTTCATCCACCACCCTCCCCATCTTATTTTCTGTCGGTCTTCTGGGCCTCGCCGCGTCCCGCCTTCCGGATCTGTCTCCATCCGCCCGCGCCTCTGCTCCCCGCAGGCCGTGCGGAGCCACACGCGGACCGAATGCAAGTGCCATGGCCTGTCGGGCTCATGCGCGCTGCGCACCTGCTGGCAGAAGTTGCCCCCGTTCCGCGAGGTGGGCGCGCGGCTGCTCGAGCGCTTCCACGGCGCCTCGCGTGTCATGGGCACCAACGATGGCAAGGCTCTGCTGCCCGCTGTCCGCACGCTCAAGCCGCCTGGCCGCGCTGACCTACTATACGCCGCCGACTCGCCCGACTTCTGCGCCCCCAACCGGCGCACCGGTTCGCCGGGCACGCGCGGCCGCGCCTGCAACAGCAGTGCCCCGGACCTCAGTGGCTGCGACCTGCTGTGCTGCGGCCGCGGCCACCGCCAGGAGAGCGTGCAGCTCGAGGAGAACTGTCTGTGCCGCTTCCACTGGTGCTGCGTAGTGCAGTGCCACCGCTGCCGCGTGCGCAAGGAACTCAGCCTCTGCCTCTGACCCATCGCCCGGCTTCCCAGACTGCGCGCAGAGCCGCCTCTCGGCACCTGCGGGACCTCTGGGCGCCAGCAGGGGGCGTTGCCAGGTTTCCCCTGGGAAAGTCCATCTCCCAGGCCTCTCTAGAAACTGTGAGGCGGTGGGGCTTGAGATATACGCCCGCTCATCAAGGCCCAGGGCACCGGAGGAGCCTCCAAGGGGCGCTTCCCGGGGGCTTCTGGGGGAGACCTCTCTCCTCGGCCCCCAGATAGAAACCAAAGAGCCAGTTTCTAGGCCTCGGGATGCGGGGCTCCTCAGAACTGCTGGCCATGGGGTGGGTGGGTGCATTTAGTATCAATAAAAATATTTAAATCAATAGGACTGGGCCCATAGTTTGGAGGAGGGCTGCCATGGGGACAGGCTCTGAAAGGAGTGAGTAAAGGGAGATGGTTTTGATAGAACTAGCCTCTCAGGGGTCATCACCCTGGTTCCCTATCTTCCCCCTACCGGACTGGGCTCTTCCAGCAACGAAGAGTACCGAATCTCTCCCTTGGCATTCTTCTTGTTCTCTCTAGTACACATCTAGGGCTTGAATCTGCAGGCTGGGGGAGAACTAGGATGCCTCTTGAAAGGAGCAGACTGAGAGGGTCTAGAGAAAGAAGGCCAGAACCTCCGGTGGTGTACTCAGTTCTCACCACAGCCCTTGTCCTAATTCTGGGGCGGGGGTGTGGGGACACCTTTATCTGTCTTTCTGTTTCTGTGGCCCCTGGGGAATTCGAGGGTAGACTTTTAGGGCCACCCAAACTCATAGGATTAAAGCACTTTATAAACTGTAGAACGTGATGAAAATGTTATTAGTAACATCAGCTTTTGTTACCATCAAAACTAACTTCACCCCCATTAACATTGAAAAGACTGCCCAGAATGGCATTTCCAATCACGCTTAGAGGGAGATGAAGCGAAGTTGTCCCAAAGTTTCTCTTGGCATCCAATCACATTTCCTTCTTTCTGATTCCTCTCAGAAAGCTGATGGTGAGGGTAAAGGGACAGAAGAAGGATTTGGGGTTCTGGGTTCGCTAGAACTGGGCCTCAGGCCTCCATCTAACTCCAGAGAGAATGAGAGAGGGTGTAGCCCAATGGCTGGGATTCAGAGCCCCCAATTTTCCCACAGTCCAAATACTGCAGTGGGGAATGACTCTCCCATCAAGGTATGCAGGGCGAAGCATGAGCATTAGATTCAGACACTCTGGGTTGGAAACTAGCGCTGCTGCTTACAAGTTTACAGTATAGGCCATGTTAGCCTCGGTTTCTTTACCTATGCAATGGAAATATCATTCTGTTTCAGTTATCCCTTGCTGCATAACAAACAACCCCAAAGTAACTACTTCTCATGATCCTTTAGGTCAGGAATTGGTCAGGACTCAGCTGCATGTTTCTGCTCCTTATGAGAGAACTATTGGCTCTGGTCATTCACTTGGCTAATTCTGCTGGTGGTTCGGCTGGGCTGGACAGTCCAAGATGCTTCACTCATATACCTCTAGTGCCCCAGAGCTTCTCCAGTGGCCTCCTCTCCATGTAACTAGCTTGGGCTTCCTTATGACATGGTGGCCTCAGTGTAGTCAGACATCTTACATAAGGCTGGCTTTCAAAATAGACTGTACCAAACTTGAAGGCAGAAACTGAAAGTCTCTTCTTAAAGTCCAGGCTTAGAAGTTACCCAGCATCACTGTCACTCCTTTTTGGTTGACACAAGTCACAGAACCAGCCGAAAGTCAAGGGAAGGGGAAACACACTCCACCTCTCAAAGGGACAGTGGCAAAGAATTGACAACCATCATAATCTATCCACATCCTCATAGAATTGTGGGAAGGATTTTTTGAGATATGCAAAGCACTTAGCATCTGACAATAATTTATGACAAATTTGTGTTTAATAAATGGTAGTTACTGTGAGAAAGGGGATAGAGAGCTGATGCTTTTGCAGGCGTTGGGCAGGCCCTGATTGCAAATGAAGATACCCAACTCAAACTAGCTTAGGCCAAAGGGAATTAATGAATGGATCTTACACCTGGGAAGTCCAGGGGTAGGTCTGAAGTTAGGCACCGCTGAACCCAGGGGCCCAAATGATTGATGTCATTGAACACTCTCTTTCTCTCTCTCCCCCCCCTTTCCCTCTCTCTCTCTCCCCCATCTTCTTCCCTAAACCCCCACCCCCATGTCTATCGTTTCCGTTTGTCTCTGTCTCTCTTTTCACACTGCCCTTATGCTCTCCTGCTGCAGAGAGACTTCCTTTATATGGTAGCCGTACGTCTACATTCTTAGTGCTGCTAATCCAGAAAGTAATGGCTTTCCCAACAGAAGCCCTAAGGAAGCTGGGATCAGGTCAGCTGGGGTCGCTTGCCTATCCCTGAACTAACAACAATGTCGAGGAAAATGTACCACCATGACTGGGATTGGCAGCCCCCCTAGGACCACAGGGAATGGGGGCACAGGGAGGGCACATTACTTCAAATGAAACAGAGGGAAGGGGAACTCGTCCTGGATGTGACAGACCCTAACCATGGCTTCCAGTGCATCTTCCCTGCCCTGGCAATGGCCCCGGATCCACCTGTATGACCTAGCCTGGTTCAGCCCTCAAAGATCACACTGGGGCTCCAGAGTGAAGCCTGTATGGAGAAGGGGTATAAGGCTTCAGTGAGAAGGAATGGGCATCTGGGTTTTCTTCCTTCCTTCCTCCTTCCCTTCCTCCCTTCCTCCCTTCCTCCCCCTTCCTCCCTTCCTCCCTTCCTCCCCCTTCCTCCCTTCCTTCCTTCCTTCCTTCCTTCCTCCCCTCCTCCCTTCCTCCCCTTCCTCCCCTTCCTCCCTTCCTCTCTTCCTTCCCCTTCCTCCCTTCCTCCCCCTCCTCCCTTCCCTCCCTTCCTCCCTTCCTTCCTTCCTCCCTTCCTCCCCT
>NW_020837946.1:18051190-18080553 GCF_003676395.1 Aethalodelphis obliquidens | reverse complement strand
TGTGTGTGTGTGTGTGTGTGTGTGTGTGTGTGTGTGTGTGTGTGTGTAGCGGGGAGGGGTTGTACGTGTGGGTCAGGTCACTTGGGGTGAAAGCCCTCGCCAGCCCCTCCCCCACATTCCTGGCGGGAGTGGGAGATAAGGCTCAGGGCCACAGACATCTACGTCAGAGATAGGAGGTCTCAATGCCATGGGCAGGGGCAACTGGACTGCGGGGCGTGGGAAGGGCTGGGGAAGACTGGGGTGAGAAGGGTAGAAGAGGGCGGGTGGTGGGATGGGGAGGGCAGAGTGGGGAGGCCGTGGGCAGACCCTGGCAGAAGGGGTACGGGGCAGGGTGCGGGTTCACCATTGGCAGGGCCAGGTGAGCTATGTGGCCTCAGCTGCTTCTCTTGCTGCTGGCCCCACGGGGTGGGCATGGCTGCCATGGGCCGGAGCTGGACCGGGAACTTGTCCTGGCCAAGGTGAGGGCCCTGTTCCTGGATGCGTTGGGAGCCCCAGCAGTGACTGGGGAAGGTGGGAATCCTGGAGTCAGGCGTCTGCCCCGAAGACATGCTGTGAGGGGCTTCATGCGCAGGGGCTCTGAGCCCGAGGAAGAGGATGTCTCCCAGGCCATCCTTTTCCCGGCTACAGGTAACGAGGGTGGGGAGCTGGTAGCTTGACTTTGGTAAACAGTGTGGTACTGCAGGGGCTTGGGAGCCAGGCAGGTCTGCGTTTGAATCCCAGACCTGCGACTCAACTGGCCTTGCAGTAATGGACCAGTTACTGAACCTTCCTGAGCCTCTGTCTCCTCATCTGTAGAAAGGGCAATAATGCCTGCCTCTCAGGATTAAGTGAGATGGTGTATCTAGCGTGCATGGTTCACAGGAGGCATTTGGGAGATAGTCGGCTGGGAGGCCAAGGGTCTCTAGGGACAGCGACATCTGGGCATGGGCCCCTTCCTGCCATCTTTCCTTCTATCTTTGCTTTTGTTCCCTGCTCCAAACACTGTTTCTTTAGCCCCAAGTAGCTGAGACTTGAGAAGATATCAGGGATGCAGGAGAAAGATTAGCTGGGAAACTAGTCTACCTTCTCTTGAGTTCTCTCCTCATCTCCCCATGTTGCACTGACTCAATGAGTAAAGCCCTCCTGTGGCTAAACTTTCTTGTAATCTGGCCCGCTTTGCTCTCAGAGAGGAACCCTTGCCTCCCTGCACTTCGGGCCCCGTGCAGCACAGTGAGTGTGGCTTTGGGATCAGGCAGAATCCCAGCCTGGCTACTTAGCAGTTAAATGACAGTTCATCTTTCTAACCCTCAGTTTTCTTATCTGCAAAATGGATCAGTTGTGAGGTTTATATTGAGATAACCCACATAACCCTACAGCCCAAGCTGCCAGTTCTTCAGCTCATGCTGGTTCATGATCGTTTGGTGCCATCTATATACCTGTCAGGGTAAGGATGCCAACTGCATTTTCTTAGAAAGCACTGTCCTCGTTCTGAGTTACATCCTTTCTCCTCCCCGCTCCTCCTTCTCCTCCTTCTTCTTGGTGTTAACCTGCCTTTTTAAGGTGGAATTATTTTAAAGACTTTCTCATGCAATATTTCTGACACATAAAAAGACATAAAGAGTAATATAACGAGTGCTTGTGTACACAGCATTCAAGGTACCATTTCATAGTATCACATGAACAAAAATTTAAATATAACTATCAATTCTAGGCCTTGGTGAGGGGAGAAAGTGCAGGCCATCTTACACGTCGCTGATGGGAATATTAATTGGTAAAACCACTTCAGAGAGAAGTTGGCAACGTCTGGTATTTTTGTAGTCCTTTAATGATGAAATAACAAACGGGGAGCCTCTGTCAGTTCCCCCTGAGACTGAGGAGAGTCCCGCTCTGGCAAAGCACTCAGTAGGGCGCTTGGCAAGCTTATGAGTGGCAGCCACATCCCTCCTGCTGAGGAGGAGGGTCCCGGGTTCTGCCAGTCAGGGCTGCTCTCTCCCTTCCCTCTGCCTCCTACAGGTGCCCGCCTCGGGGACAAGCCAGCTGCCGGAGAGCTGGCCCAGGAGGCCAAGGAGGGCCTCTTTACATATGTGTTCCGGCCATCCCAGCACACACGCAGCCGCCAGGTGACGTCGGCCCAGCTGTGGTTCCACACGGGACTGGACAGGCAGGAGACAGCAGCCGCCAATAGCTCTGGGCCCCTGCTCGGCCTCCTGGCACTGTCGTCCGGGGGTCCCACAGCTGTGCCCATGTCACTGGGCCAGGCACCCCCTCGCTGGGCTGTGCTGCACCTGGCCGCCTCTGCCTTCCCTCTGCTGACCCATCCCGTCCTGGTGCTCCTCCTGCACTGTCCTCTCTGTTCCTGCTCAGCGCGGCCCGAGGCCACCCCCTTCCTGGTGGCCCACACTCGGGCCAGGCCTCCCAGCGGAGGGGAGAGAGCCCGCCGCTCCACGCCCCCGCTGCCCTGGCCTTGGTCTCCCGCCGCGCTGCGCCTGCTGCAGAGGCCTCCGGAGGACCCCGCCGCGCACGCCGACTGCCACAGAGCGGCCCTCAACATCTCCTTCCAGGAGCTGGGCTGGGAACGGTGGATCGTGCACCCGCCCAGTTTCACCTTCCACTATTGTCATGGGGGCTGTGGGCTGTCCACCCCGCCGGACCTGTCCCTGCCAGTCCCCGGGGCACCCCCTACCCCTGTCCAGCCCCTCTCTTTGGTGCCAGGGGCCCAGCCTTGCTGCGCTGCTCTCCCAGGGACCATGAGGCCCCTACGTGTCCGCACCACCTCGGATGGAGGTTACTCTTTTAAGTATGAGATGGTGCCCAACCTGCTCACGCAGCACTGTGCTTGCATCTAAGGGGGTCCATCTAAGGGGGTCCTGCTGGTGGCCGAGTCGCCACCATTACCAGCCTGGAGGAAGGGCAGGGTTCCCACCTCCCCGCTCCTTCCACCTCTCTGCCTGGCGGCTCCCCTCCCTATCCCGTCCCTGTCCCACGGGTAACGTGACAATAAACAGCATAGTGCATATGACTCGGTGTGTATTCTTAGGCTTCTCTGACACGTTGTGTGTGTCGGGGTGAGGTCTGGGCCCCGGGAGCATGGGATTGTGGGATCTCAGGTCACTCAGCCTCACTTGACCTCAGAGATGTGGGGTTTACCAGCTGTAATTGGATGTGTATCTGGTAGGAAGCTACAATGCTTGGGGATGACAAAAAGGTGCTTCCCAGCTCAGGACAGCCACTCTGGAGCCAGAACTGGCCGTCATACAAGCTGGACCTGATGTGTTGGTTGGGTGGCCTGCTGTGCACACCTCATAGTGCCTACGCCCAAGTGGCCTAACCGCCCCCTCCTTGCCACACTCTGCCCTAGCTGATGGATGCCTAGCTCAAGGTCAGGCGATTTATAGATGTGCCCTGTGTATCTTTACATAATCCCTTAACTCAGCCCTTAATGTCAGACGGTGGAAAGGCAGAGAAACCATTTGCTCTTGTGTGAACTTGTGCCCACACTGAGAGCCCAGAGTGCACAGAGTCCTTTTCTTTTCTTTTCACGTTGCATCTCCTATCAGTCCATTCTGCCCCACCTTGACTGGGCCCCACTTCCCTGGCCTTCCTGCTTTCTTTTTCACTCTCCTCCTTCTCCCCTTGGTCTTAGTATCCTCCTGCTCTGCCCTAGGTCCTGGCTCTCAGCCAGTAGGTTCCATCCAGTCTCCCTTTAAGGTGTGTGTGTGTGTGTGTGTGTGTGTGTGTGTGTGTGTGTGTGTGTGTGTGTGTGTAGGGGGAGGGTTGGGGATGTTCAGGTCTCTCAGATCGAAACTCTAGAGCACTTTCTGATGTTGACTGCACAACTGCAATGTGTAGTTATGCTAACACAAGACTCCCTCCTACTAATCCAGATCCACGGAATGGGCCGGTAAGTTCCTGTCCCAGGAAGGGGTGTGGAGGGGGGAGAATCCCAACCTGTCACCTTAGGCTAATGCCTTCTGGATACTTGAGCTGAGCTGGGTGAGCTATTGTTCCTCACAGCACCAGAGCCCCCAGGGCAGCCCACTCCGACTGAGGCCCACTCCGACTGCATGAGGCCCGGTCTCAGTTGATGCTGCTGCTAGGGAGTTGGGAACCCGCCTGTTCACAGGCCTGGGTCTCTCCCAGCACCTTCATCGACACCCAGCATTGCAACTGGTATGCTCAGGGCCCCTGGGCTCCCCACTCAGGCGGGGGACTGGGGAGAGGGCTGGTTGGGCTGGGCCAGTGGTGGGAATGGGAGATTTTCCTCAAGGCCGTCTAAGCACCGCTCTCTCCCTGTCTGGCTTCCCTTGCCTGGTCACCCCTGCCCTGCACGAGGCTTGTCCCTGAGATCTTCAATCCCCTTACTAGGCTTAGGATGCTCCCTCTTCCTGCTGGGGCCATCTAGGACCCTGTGATGTCCAGACGTTCCCTGTGCCAGGGATGTGGATGTCATCTGAGGGCTGGGGACACTCTACCTAGGGCCACAGGGTTCTCTACTAGGCCAGTTAGCAGATGGGTGTTGCTAGGGAAGTGTTTTCACATATCTGATACAGAGTGAGAGAAATGAGTGCCACATAGTAACTTTCACAAAGCCAAAGGTATTCTTTCTAAAGGGCTGCCCTGTATTCTAAAATTATCCTTCCTGTGTATGTGTGTCAATATGTTATTTCTTTTATGATATCATAGTGATGGTAGACGGTAGGGGTTTGGTTTGTTTGTTTTTACTTAACAAAATTAAAACTTGGCAATTCTAATTTGGATCCTAAGATTTTTCTTTGTAATTTCGCTGCTAAAATCTGTGAAATCCTAAAGTCTGGGAGTCACTGGTATGGGCCACCCTTCCAGGGTCTCTAAGGCCTTTGATTCCACTAACTTAGCAAGTCAGGAAGAAATGTCCACCCCTCCCTAAGAGGGGCCAACAGTGGCTAAGAAAATCTGTCTTCACTCCTGGCCATGAGACTAAAAGCAGTAGACTTCAGAGATTTTCCCTGTTCCCTGTGGTAATCATTAGAGACATTTTGAATAATCTTCACTCAGAGACAAATTGAACAGAAAATTCAACTCAAACTGGCTTAGACCAAAGAAAAATAGAATTAAAAAAATCACTGGCTTATGACAAGTCCACAGGCATAGCTGGCTAAGGTATGGCTTGATTCTGGGGTCAAAAGACACTACTGTACCAGGATCCAGCTATAGGCTCTACGTCCCCTGATTGGGCTCCATCCCAGGTCCAAGGCAGCCTGGGCAGTTCCAGCCTCTCATCATCACACCACTTGGTCTAGTAGGAGGGAGTTTGCTTATAGAAGTCCCAGATTGGGTCTTGGTGGCCTGACTGTCCTGATTAGGGTCATGTGCTCCTCCAGGAAAGGTGGCTGAGGGAACAGAATGAGTTAATGACTTAGATCATGTGTCCTACCCCTGGAGCCCAGAGCCTAAAGCACAAGGTGAAGTTATTACCTGCTTCCCCAAAGTAGAGTGCAGTTACCACACAAAGGTGGGATAGAGGCTGAAAGAAAAGTACCGCTGGTTCCTCCTCCTAATTATGTCTCAAATCAAGCCCTTTCTCTCTCTCTCTACATAGACACTATTTTGCCATTTAAAGGGAACTTCTTTTTTTTTAATTGAAGTATAATTGAGTTATAAAAATTGTGTTAGTTCCAGATGTACAGCAAAGTGATTCAGTTATATACATATTTTTTCAGATTATTTTCCATTATAGGTTATTACAAGGTATTGAATATAGTTCCCTGTGTTATGCAGTAAATCCCTGTAGCCTATATAATTTATGTATAGCAATTTGTATCTGTTAATCCCATACTCCTAATTTATCCCTCTCCCCCACCCCCTTTCCCCGTTGGTAACCATAAGTTTGTTTTCTATGTCTATGAGTCTGTTTCTGCTTTGTGTAGAGATTAATTTGTATTACTTTTTAGATTCTACATATAAGTGATATCATATAATATTTGCCTTTCTCTGACTTACTTCACTTAGTATGATATTCTCTAGGTCCATCCATGTTGCTGCAAATGGCAATATTTCATCCTTTTTTATGACTAATATTCCATTATATATATAATATTCATATATATATATATATACACATATATATGTGTATATATATACAACACTACATCTTAAACCAATCACCTGCTGATGGGCATTTGGGTTGTTCCCATGTCTTGGCTACTGTAAATAGTGCTGCTATGAACACTGGGTACATGCATCTTTTTGAATTAGAGTTTTTGTCTTTTCTGGATATATGCCCAGGAGTGGGATTGCTGGATCATACGGTAGCTCTATTTTTAGTTTTTTAAGGAACCTCCGTAGTGTTTTCCATAGTGGCTGCACCAATGTACATTCTAAAGGGCGATTCTTGATTGAGCAATTCAGCAGCCTCCTTAACCAGTCTCTAAGCAGTCACTCCCTACCTCTCCAGTCTATGTCACACCTGGTGCGGAGAGGATAACTTCTTTGGTGATTTTGTCCCTTAGGTGATGAAAAACTTGTCTACCCAAAGTTCAGCTTGCTTTGTGTGGTATAACAGCCCTTTACAATAGACCCTACACCTATCCTTGCAGACTTGGAGTGATACAGTCATGAGCTAAGGGATGCCAGCAGCCTCTACAGGTTGGAAGAAGCAAGGAACAGATTCTCTCCTGCAGTCTCCAGAAGGAGCCTGTGATTTGTTACTTTACATGGCAAAGGGGACTTTGCAGATGTGATTAAGGTTACTACAGACCTTAAGGTGGGGGGAGATAATTGTGGATTATCCAGTGAGCCCAATCTAATCCCATGAGCCCTTAAAGACAGAGAATATTTCCTGGCTGCTGTCAGAGAGTTGTGATGATAGGGAAGAGTCAGAGAGATGCAATGTTGCTAGCTTTGAAGATGGAGGAAGGGGGCCAAAAGCCAAGGAATACAAGCAGCCTCTAGAAGCTGGAAAGGCAAGGAAATGATTCTCCCTCAGAGCCTCTTGAAAGGAATGCAGTCCTGCCGTCACCTTGATTTTAGCCCAGCGAGACCCATACCAGACTTCTACATAATCGTAAGATCATTAATCTGTGTTCTTTTAAGCCACTAAATTTGTAGTGATCTGTTACGGCAGTAACAGAAAACTAACCAGAAACAGTGACCAAAGATGAGGTGGTGTCTGGGAAGAAGAAAACCCTTTTCTATCATTCCTGATGTAGTCTGCCTCATCCAGGAAATACTTGGCTTCAGTACAATTCAGAATATTTATGCTGGTCATTCTTTGGATCAAGTATGTTTGACAAAAAATACATTCCTGAATTTCTACACTAGTTTTGTCTTGGAGTAGAATATATTCTGGGTTGAGCAGTTAGAATAGTGTTAACATAGGGTGTCCCCTAGAAAAATGTGTTGAATGAAAAAATGAATGTGATCAAGACAGGCTCTGAAAGGGATTGTAATCATTTGAATTTTTTTTTTTTTTGGCGGTACGCGGGCCTCTCACTGTTGTGGCCTCTCCCTTTGCGAAGCACAGGCTCCGGACGTGCAGGCTCAACGGCCATGGCTCACGGGCCCAGCCGCTCCGCGGCATGTGGGATCCTCCAAGACTGGGGCACGAACCCGTGTCCCCTGCATCGGCAGGCGGACTCTCAACCACTGCGCCACCAGGGAAGCCCCAAGTTGTATTTTTTTGATACTAGTGATATAGCTAAATCAATAAGTCAAAAAATGCATAAAATCTTAATAGGAGAAATAATTATTGAATGATCAAGCTAGTTCAAAATAAGAATACAAATACTTTTCAGTATATATCAAAAAAACCTTATTTGACAAAAAAAAATGTTTCTTAATGGCTGTTGGTCAAGGCAGCATCGAGAAACTTGAATGCAAATTTTACCAAATGATTTATCAAAAAGGGGTTTTGTTCATTTTTTTTTTTCCTGCAAACAAATGTGGTTACATTAACACTGAGCACATAACAAACTGGTTTGCCTGGATGTTTAAACGTTATCAACATAAAACTAAAACATATTTATCTCAAGATCTATTACTAGTCCAAATGTATCTATACTAAGGCTGGAAGACAGAATAAGAATAAAACCAAAATGTATCTGTAAAGTAATAAAAATAATTTGATTGTTTTTATGCTGGAAGTATGTTTCTTGTTAATACAGCACATCATCTTTCTGATCTGCTACTGCTTGGATATTCTTAAGAATATCTGTTTCAGGCTCTCATCAGTGAGCTCTATGGAAATGAAGTCCAAGAATAAAGTCAAGAGTTGCAAGTTCAGGATGGGACTGTACAATAAAGTCCGGAACATCCGGGATCCTGTGTGTAATGTATTGAATGACTCTCATTGGCTAACCTGATTGGAATTTTTGTCATTGGCATGGAATCGTCAACAGGAACAACTGCATTAAGTACTGACTTCTCTTCTGGAGAGGAAGGTGTATTGACTATTTCAGGTGTAAGGCTTCCAAGTTTTTGCTTTCTCTACTAAACCTTATTTGAACCTTATTCTAGGTTGTATGTATTCTTGATCTTGATGATCCTCCATATCCAAATTCACTTGGCCATTCTGAACCAGTTGCAGAAGCGCCAGAGGAATTTCTTTTGCACTCTTCTGCCAGCAATAATGCCACTTTAAAGGATTTCTAATATTAGTTGCTGAATTTCAGGTATACATGCAAAGAGAGTCACCGTTCCCTTAACAGACTCAAGAAACTGAGCATTTGTTGGGTTCGTTGTAAGGTGTCAATTCTCCATCGTCTAAACGGAAACTGTTGCTTCACAGTTTAAGCAGAATCTGATATCTTGAAGCTGATTTTCTCCACTGATGCATTCAGATTGCTTACGAAAGGAATGACCCGATCTGTATCCTCCACCTGTAGATGACTTGGATTTGTGATCACCCGAAGCTCTTGAGGCTTAATTCAGAGGGACAGTCCCATGTTCCCTTGCCTCTTTGAAAAGTTCATTCACAATTTTCCCAGTAGAAGGTCAAATTATATGTAATCCACTGTACCCATGTTCACCTGAATAGAACCTTACTATGGAATGATGTGGTGGTCAGCACCTTAAACAAGTGAACATCTCCCCAATAGTGGGAAAACATTTGGGGTGGCATTTGTGGGCTTTTAAAGACTGTAATTTTAGGTCTATCAGATTAGGAAGATTTGCATTTCACTTCATACAATTCTGCTAAGGCCAATTTATTTCTTGATACATCATCGCTTTGATTGTTTTCAGTTTTTTTTTTTTTTTGCAAGCTCTTCATATTCTTATTAAATTCTGCAAAGCCTGTGCTTTTGGGGGGGCCACAGCCCTGAAGACCTCCTCTCCCGACTCTGCGGGCTAGGTGCTGCCTTGGCCATTTTCCACCAGCTCCCTGGCTTCTTACCCTTTTAATGTTTCTCTCCATCCCCTCTCCCCCATTTTGTCCTACTCTTCAGTGTGAACAAATTTACTAAAGTCTTTGCTCACCATTGCTTTTAGCCTCTCACTTCTTTTTTTTTTTTTTTTTGCGGTACGCAGGCCTCTCACTGTTGTGGCCTCTCCCGTTGCGGAGCACAGGCTCCGGACGCGCAGGCTCAGCAGCCATGGCTCACGGGCCCAGCCGCTCCGCGGCATGTGGGATATTCCCGGACTGGGGCACGAACCCGTGTCCCCTGCATCGGCAGGCGGACTTTCAACCACTGCGCCACCAGGGAAGCCCTCACTTCTTTTTCTTGGGCTCCTTTTTCTTGGTACTGATCTATCCTCTTTTATTATTTATTTCAGAGCAAGTCCGTGGGTGATAAACTTTCTGAGTCCCCCACTACAGAAAAAGTCCTTTTATTTTTGCACTTGAATGATGGTTGGGCTGTGTATGTAATTCTAGAGTCAAAGTAATTTTTCCTCTGAATTCTGAAAAATTCTCTCC
Source organism: Aethalodelphis obliquidens (assembly GCF_003676395.1). Lineage (NCBI taxonomy): Eukaryota > Metazoa > Chordata > Mammalia > Artiodactyla > Delphinidae > Aethalodelphis > Aethalodelphis obliquidens. The sequence continues at coordinate 18,070,682 of NW_020837946.1, read as the reverse complement.
CTTTGCTTCTTGTATCCTGTTTTTCAATGAGACTACATGATTCTCATACCTTTGTAGTTCATTTTTTTTTTCCCTCATTGGAAGTTTTCAAGATTTCCTCCTTACCATGGCATCTGAAATTGCATCACACTAGATCTCATGTTAGTTTGAAAAAGGGATTCTAACTGGCATTTAGTGGGCCCTTTCAAACTGAAGATTCATGTTTTTCTTCAATTCTAGGATATTTTGTTCTTTATTTGACTCTAACTTCCTCTCATATTCTTTCTATTTTCTTCTTCAGAACTTTATTATTAGCTGATACTGAAAGTGTTAGATCGATCCTCTGTGTATCTTAGCTTTTAAAAAAATAAAATACTTTGCATATTTGGTTTTTTGCTATGTGATAGAAAAACATATTTACTCAGTCCTCCGGGTCACACATGTACCCTTTAGCTGTGCTTATTCTGATCATTCTTTTGAGGATTTTGTTGCTTCAGAATCATGTTCAATTTTTCAGTTGATTTAAAACAATCAGTGTGATATCCTTTTCCACTCAAGAATGCTACAATTATTCTAAAGTCTTGGTCTTGCTCTGTGATCTATTTCACTGCATGAAAGCTCCTCTATGCACTGATATCTCTTTTAAGATGTTGACTTTCTCCCAATGTTTGGTAATTATTGGTTGGAAGCTCATCCTTTACCACAGATTCCAGTCTGATTGTTTGTACCCTCCTTGGCAAAAGGGGTATGAGGTAATGTCATGGTGTACATCAAAACCTTGTCAGTTACTGTTGGCAGGGGCATATGCTGTGAGGTAGGGTGTTCTGGCAGCTCATCTTCTGCAAATAGGTGCTCCCTTTACCTCCTACGTGCCACCAGTCACCAGGAACACTGTACTTTCTCTCCATCTAATGATCTTATATCCACTGCTCCTACCTGAAGGCAGATAATCCTGCTGGAATTTCTTGGCCCCAGGAGACAAGAAGGGGGAGTGTGTGTGGAATGGCTGACGTGCTGTGGCATGCTGAAAAATCAGTGCGCTGTGGATGGCCCCTGAGCCCAGGACCTCTCAGGATCCGCCCTCTCTGGGCACAGAGCGCTCTTGCGGCTCCTATGGCACTCTGCTGCTATGCACATTCTGAGCTGTGGTTTTCTTCTCTGACCACCTTGCACCTGCCATCCTTCTTTCAGGGATTCCTCATGATTTCTGGCCCACCACGGGCTCTCCTTGTTGTCCAGGATGATTATGAATTTATTTACTTATTTTTATATGTTTTCTGTTATTTCTAACCATTTGGGATGGGAGGTAGAGGCTGCAGCATGTATTCAGTTTGCAGTTTTGGACAGGAACCATCTCCCATAGCACTGTCTCTACCATAACATGCATCATGTTTGTGATAGACAGCATAATGGCCCCTTCCCCCAATGATGTCTATGTCCTAATCCCCAGAATCTGGGCAAATGTTATACCTACACTCTAAATTTACACAATGTTATATGTCAAATTTATTTAGTTAAAAATGTTATGTTATATGGCAAGGGAGAATTGAGATTGTGGATGGAATTACAGTTGTTAATCAACTGACCTGAGAATAGGATGATTACCTCGGATTATCCAGGTGGGCCCAGTGTAATCACAAGGGTCCTTAAATGGGGAAGATGATGGCAGAGTCAGTGTCAGAGTGATGTGATGTCAGAAAGACTCAATCAGTCACTACCGGCTGTGAAGATGGAAGGGGGCCATGAACCAGGGAAGCAGGCAGCCTCTTGAAGCTGGAAAAGACAAGAAAACAGATTCTCCCCTGGAGCCTCCTGAAAGTAACAAAGCCCCGCCGACACCTTAATTTTTAGCCCAATGAGATCTAGTTTGGACTTCTGATCTTCAGAACTATAAGATAATAAATACGTGTTGTTTCAAGCAACTGTTTGGTGGAATTTGTTACAGCGGCAATAGGAAGCGAATACAATGCTGAGATGTGACTACAGGAGTCTCTCTTCCACCACACTGCCAGCCCTTGAGAACAAGAGCCATACTGTTGTCGCCGGTGTTTACCCGGAATCCAGCCCAGGATCTCGCACGTAGTCAGTGCTCAGTAAATATTGGTTGAACGAATGAAAGACTGCTCTGAATTTGAGGTTCTACAGAGGCTCTGAGATTCCCAAGCAGGCTCTGCCTTTCCCCTTCCCCTGGTCCTGGAGACCCTAATCCCTCTGATCTCGCTTGTCTGCAGGTTTTATTGCTATTCCATTTGCAGCTTCTTCCCTTGCTGTGGACCATTTCTCTCGTCTCTTCAGCCCTGCGTGTAGGCAGAATTGAGATGGAAGACACTTGGCACATAAGTACCTGGCTTTACCACAGGCCTTCCCTGGGTTATGCCTGAAACAGTGACTTTTTCTTCCTCTCTGAGACTCTGCCTGCTTTCTTCTCTTCTCCATAGCTGCCTCCATTCACATTTCCAATCAGGCTTTTGCTGTTTTCCCACCAGCTGGAATGGGGAATGTAGTTTTCATCTCATCTTTTCCTTTCTGTGTTCTGAATTAAGCACAAGGCCGATCTTTCTTATAGCCCTTCTTAACCCCCTTCTCAGATGATTCCATGCGGTTCCAGGCTAGGTAATGAAAAGAATTAAAGGCACCCTCAGGTGACCTCAGGTTTTCTATAAAGCCACTCAGGGAATCCCTCAGTGTATTTTGTGCAGAACTGCAAATTCCTCTTGGGCTGGGTGACCATGGCTGCTGTTGGGTCACTGAAATATTGTTATTTTGTGGCTTTTCAGCCAGCCATTCTCAGGCTCTGGCTTCTCTGGTTTTGCATTGAGCTTGGCTTCTGCCTCTCCAGCTTTCCCTCTGTGTGCCTCACATTCAGTCTCTCCTGGAACCAGGCAGGATGCTTGGTCACGGTCCAAAGCAGAGTTCTCATGCCAGATCTCCTCCAGTACTGCTTATTTGTCCCATATGTTTGATTTTGGTGACTCGATCAATGCCTGCACCAGTCTTTTGTGGCTCAGTCTGGCAGCAGAGCCAAGAGACATGGTATGTGGTTACTAACATAGAAAGAACTGCCTCCGACCACTCAGTCCTGGGGCTGAGGGGGCCAGGCGCACAGACAAACTAGTGCAAGCTCTTTTACCAAAATCTATTTTTGGAGGTGATATGCACCTCTTCATTCCTTTCCATTGTGCCCCCCTCCCCTGCTGCCTTCCTGATCCATGAAGATACCTAGTTGAGGAAACAAAGAAATCATGCAATTTCACCCTCCCTACCCACAATGCAATTTCAAGTGTGAAATTTTCATTATGGAGGAATCCTTAGGTTTCGGTTATCCGATCTGCTGCAGGAGTCTGTAGCACCAGAGTGGTGAGGTCCAGATCAGAGACAGTGGCTCATGTCCTAAAGGTGAACTTCTGTTCCCCCGTGGGCAACAGTCCAGGGGATTGCCTGCTCCAAGGCAGCAGAAACAAGCAAGCTTTGGACCGGGATGCTGGTTTGTATCCTCCGGTAGCTGACTTTGTCATTCTTGTATGAAGATACCCTCTCTTTCCTTCTCTCCATTCCTGCTGCCTAAGTTATAACCAGCACACCTTCCCTTACCCCCTTGGTAACAAGCATTTTGCAGATGCTACCCCAGGGAACTTAGGGGTGGCAGGGAAGCTACCAGTGGCAGCCGCTTACAACTCACTTTCCTCCTCACACAATAACATGGGGCTGAAACCTGATGCACATTTCTGATTTTAGGTGGAGTGTTATTCCTGTGGAATAAAACTCAGAAGAGTGTTTGTCAATTAAGAGCATGATGTCATGACATTTCTTTGAGCAACATAATTTCATTCATGGTAACATGAAATTATGCAGTAGCAAGCCCTGTATATTACTTTCTAAGGATAATTTTTTTTGAAATGGCATTGCAGGTCTTTTTAATAAAGATAATAATTCTTTAAGAGGTGAATTTGAAATTTGAACTTTAAAGAGTCCTTAGATTTAATTGTTAAAATAATGTTTAGCTCTTTAATCCTCCTGGAATTTAATGTGTGTGGTGTAAGGGAAGGAACTTAGTGTTTTTCAGATGGACAGCTAGTTGTCCCAAAACTATTGAACAACTCACTTTTTTTTTATACCATTAAAATCAATTTTATCATGGATAGTAAAAAAAAAAATCCCCATGTAATCTTGGTTGTTTCTGTCAATATTTGTCCATCTCTTTGTCAGTATCATGCTGCTTTGGTTACTGTGGCTTTATAGGACATTTTGTTATCTGGTAGGGCAAGTCCCCTCTAAGTGCCTCTTATTCTTTTTTTCCCTCAAAGCTTCTTGGCAGTGCTCATATGTATAGTCTTCCAGAGGAATTTAAGAATCAACTTGTCAAGTTCCAAAATCTTCCCACTGAAATTCTGATGGAAATTGCATTAAATTGACATCATTATAATACTGAATCTTCTCATCAGGAACATGTTATCTTTCAATTACTTAGGTCATTTCTAATGTCCTTAAAGTTCTCCAGTTTTCTTCATATATATATGGCATATTTCTCAAAATGTTCTAGGTTCTCTCTTTTTCTGTTATGGTGAACGGATAATTTTTTTCCCTTTCAGACTTTAAGTTTTTGCAAAGGTTTTGTTTTAGTCCAGGTCCTTATGGTAGCACTTTACAGAAATACACTCAAACTAACTTAGGGAAAAAAAAGGGGTGGGGTGGGGAGAATTCTTTGGAAGGTGGCCAAGGCCTGCCCTGCAGGCCAAGGGCAGAAAGGGGAGTGGGCCTCACACAGGGCTGGAGAAAAGAACTGCTTGGTCTCTTCTTGTTGCTTCTCTCGGGAGATGGTTTCCTCTCCCTCTGTAGTTCAGCTTTCTTTGCTGCTTTTTGTCCCCCTTTTACATTCAAGGGGATGCAGAACAAATATGACTATAGGAGCTACCCACGTGAATGGTGAAAAACGATATGCGCTGGAGAGGCACCTCTGAAATTGATTTCAAAGCACTACAATGTCAGAAACATCAAAAGAATCTGTCTCTTCTTGTCTAAAAAGGATAGAATTAGCGGTAACAGTATGGGAGAACCTGCCCTCCCGGGTTCCAGGCAATTGCTAAACAGGGACTGACAATCATCACCCTTATGGGATTAATAATTCAACAAAAATATATTGAAACCTACTGTAGAACACAGGGAACTCAATGCTCTGTGGTGACCTAAATGAGAAGGAAATCCAAAAAAGAGGGAATATATGTATAGGTATAGCTGACTCACTTTGCTGTTCAGGGTAAACTAACACAATATTGTAAAGCAACTATACTCCAATAAAAAAAAAAAAATATATATATATATATATATATATATATCTCGAGGTCCTACTTTTACTTCATATTTGTATACTGCTTTGCTGATCATGACGTGCTTCCTCGTAGTCCCTTTCACTGCCTTTTAGGGTTTGGGCTCAGACCACACAAAGTATGCCATAGTCGCCAAACTGTGTACTTTAGTGGCATAACTTGCCATTTCAAATAATTTGTCTTCAGAAAAGAAGATCCTTCAAATTTTGCAACTTGGGATAAAGATGACTATGACCTTATTCCTTATTCCTACTCTCAACTGGCTTACAATTCATTTTGAAAATAAATCAGAAAATTGGGCACTACATTAAAAAAACCCAACCAAACAAACAAACAAAGCCACCTTGAAAACAAGAAATTCTGTTAAGAGACATTATTCTTAATCTAATTCTGTAGTCGATGTCTGTTATTTGACCGGGAGCCAGGTGAAAGCTACAACGGGAACTTGGCAGTCTCAGCAATATCGGTTACTAATTGAATGACCTTCCCAAGTAACCTAAGCTTTGTGAATCCGTTTTCTCATTTTCAATCCCGAAACAATAACAACTTTTAAATTCAGGTGTTAGAAAACAAAGTAACAACAACAACAAAAAACAAAGGATGAGGTGCACGTGGAGGGCTAACAATCGCTAATGAGAGAGCCCGATATTGATGAAGGAAAAAAGAAAAGCGAGTCTGGAGCGAGATTAAGTAAAAACTGTCAAAGAAACCCCAGAGATGGCACCTCCGCCAGCTCCAGCTCTTTCCCACAGATGTCAAAAAAAAGTCCCTCCATGGCGGACATGCTCTCCTTTAATTGAAAAAGGAGTGTTCACGTTGGACGAGTCTTTTTCTTACTAACAGAAAATTCCTTTTCTCTAAACTTTGCTTCCCCACCCAGTCTGCAAACAAGGAGTCAGATTTTCCTCACTGGCTCGGAGGAGCACCGCCGAGCCCAGCGGGCGTCTCAGGACGTGCGGAGCCCACAGCTGGGCGCGGTCGACGGAGGCCCAACTTGCAGCAGTGGTGTGGGCTGAAGCAGCTGCCACCGCAGAAGGCCCGCCCTCGACAGAACCAGCGGGCACCGCCCCCCATCCGACACGTTCGCACGACTTAGGGCGTGGTTTCCGGCAGCGGAGGCCTGCTTTACGGCCGTCCCTCCCGCGCGCCTTTCTTCCGGGGCGGGACTTCCTGCCCATTATTGATGGGCGACGGGCTGCAGAGCTGGTGGCAGGATTATACAGAAAGCTCAGTCTGGCTGGCCAGACCTTATGCTCCTTGAAAGGGCACCAAGGAGGAGCTCTTACTCGCTCTCTTTTTTGTTTGTTTTTCTCTCCGCGAGGCCTCGGTTTGCGCGGACGTCTTGGCCTTTTGGCACTACCACCCACCTGAAGCTCTTCCGCTTCCTCTTTGTTCAGGCTCCGCCCCCAGCGTCCTGTGGCCATGACTACCGCCCCGCGGGACTCCCTGGTGTGGAAGCTCGCTGGGCTGCTGCGTGACTCCGGTGAGTAGACTTCCGGTTGGGCTGGGGCGAGATGGGGTACTTCCTACCTTCCAGAGACACGCCCCGTAAGAGTCATGGGGTTACAGCTGTTTAGGGTTCCGAGGGTTTGGGTGTCGAAGAATTCATTTCTTTACTCTCTGGGGTTTGTTCGTTCTGTTGTTCTTTGTCTTTGATAGTCTAGACCTTAGCCATCCTTCGAGGCCAAACTCCAGTGCCACTTCCTTCATGCGTTCTCTGATACTCTCAGAGGGAAGTGATGGTTACTTGGCCGTAAGCCCCTCGAGACCAAGGACTGGTCATAATCATGGTTCTGTGGCAAAGCACTAAGTTTAGCATAATTAAAAGCACGAGATTTGAAGTCAGACCCACCTGGGTTGGAATCCCAAGTCTTTCAAACTTGACCAAATTGTTTAAGTTTTCTGAGCCTTACTTTTCCTCACCAGCAGAACGACATAATGATTGTACTTATCTTAAAGGTTGCTATGGGGATTAATTTTAATTCACATAAAGCATTTAGAACAACGATTGCGTATATAGTAAGTGCTCAAAATTGGTAGTAATTATTATAATTTCCTTCCTCGGAGCCTGGGCACAGTGGAGCCATAGTCGTTGTTCAGTAATGGATGGCATTAGTTGTGGTAGAACAAGTCCTGGCTTTGAAATCAGATGGACAACTTCCTACCAGCTGTATGATCTCAATCGAGATTCTTCTTTTAAGTCCAATTTCCTTATTTGTAAGAGAGTGTTAACAGTGCTTCTTAGGAGATTCTGATGACATTTAAATGAAGTAACATATGTCTGGCACATATTACTCATCGTTAGCTGCCTTCCATCACTCTGCACTCCTATTGATGGTATCTGTGGAATCTCTATAGCATTTTTACTTTCTGGCTTGTAGTATTAACTGTGCACGTGTCTTATCTCCGCTTGTAGACTGGGAGGCTCTTTGAGGGTGGGGAGAATCCTTGAACCTTGTCTGTATCTCCTCAGTGTTTAGTACATAGAAAATCCTTCATACAAGGTTGTAGGATTTGATAATTCAGCAGAAATCTGACTTGGTTCCAGGGGTTAGGGCTGATGGTGTGTGTGTGTGCGCGTGCACGCGTGCACGTGCAGGGACACAAGTGACTAAAGAGGTAGCAGGAGGGAGAGTGTGGCAGTGATGGAATAGATTTGTATCTTGATTGTAGTGGTGGTTACAGGAATCTACATGTAGCAAAATAGCATAGATCTATATATACACATTGTACCAATGCCAGTTTCCTGGTTTTGATATTGTACTCCATGTAAAATATAACCATTGGGGATTAAATTTTAAAGGTATGAGGGACCTGTCTGTACTATTTCTGCAAAATCCTTCTAGTCAATCCTTATTTTTTCAAAAAACTTAAAAAAAATTCCCTTCGCCTACCTTGTAGTTGTACTTTTTTAGTTGCAGTAATGAATACCAAAGATGCCCTCAAGGATGAGAGTCTCATTGGAGAAAGCAGTTTTAACATGGAGAGCAATAACAATACCTTAGTGCTGTAGAGTGGTTATTTCCATGACATGCATTTTAGTGTTGTTTGAAAGTTTCTGTAAGTGTGCATGTTACTTTTGCAATCAGAAAAAAAATACAGATAAAGCAATCAACTTTAATGTAAAATGAGTGTTTATGGGAAAAAGTTCAGCAGTGTTGTGTGTTGAGAAAGCTTCCGGGAGAGAAGATACGTCTCAAGCTGGGCAGAGTGGAAGGGGGTGTGTCAGAAAATGAGGAAGCTGGGAACCAAGTCGACTGTATTTCCAGCACTGTGAGTAGGCCCGGCTCTTTTGAGCAGAAGGTGAAGGAATATTTAGAAAAGTTGGAGTCTTGTAGCGAAGCAGTCTGCTATATCAGGCTGAAAAGTTAGGAGTTTCTGAAGGTAGAGGGGAGCCGTTGAAGACTTTTGAGCAAGGAAGAGGTAAAAAATTTGATCCTGTAGTGGAGGATCGACAGTACGGGTTGGAGTGGGTGTATGCTGGGGTCACAAGTCTTAGAATAAAAGGAAAGAGCCTTTTCTTATATGCTCCTCCTGTCTGCCCCTCTCCCTGCAGGGGATGCGGTCCTGTCTGGCCGTAGCACCCTGAGCCTGCTCACTGCCGCACTGCAGCAGCTGAACCACGTATTTGAGCTGCACCTGGGGCCATGGGGCCCTGGCCAGACAGGCTTTGTGGCTCTGCCTTCCCACCCCGCCGACTCCCCCGTCATCCTCCAGCTTCAGTTCCTCTTCGACGTGCTGCAGAAAACACTTTCACTCAAGGTTCTTGGGTGGGAATGGGGTAGGATATACAAAAAGCCCAAAAGAGCAGTGGAGGCGGGGCTGGGGGTACGGCCTGAGTGCACGAAGTCTGCAGGGCCCGGATTCAGATGAGGTGAGAGCTGTGCTTGGCCGTGCTAGGGAAGAGAGGCCAAGGAAACGGACATGTGCTGGACCTCAGTGACCTGAGTGTTGTTTTTTTTTTTTTTTAGCTGGTCCATGTCCCAGGTCTTGGCCTCCCAGGGCCCATCAAAATCTTTCCATTCAAGTCCCTTCGGCAGCTGGAGGTATGGGGTGTTGGGGGATGTCGGTGCACAAAACCCAGCATGAGCAGCCATTTGGGGCAGAGAAAGAGATGTGGCCTCTTTTGGTGGGGTGTCGGGGGCAGACCTGAGTGTGCTGGTTGCTCTGCAGTGCTGTGCCACCCACTCTCATCCACTTAATGCTGCCCTGAACCATAGGTGGCTTCGTCATCTTTTCCTGCCTCCCTGTTGGGAGGCGGGGATGATACCTCTGTCTTCTGTGAAGTTCAGTCTTCCTCCCTCCCTCCCTTCCCTTGCCCCAGCTCCGAGGTGTCCCCCTCCACTGCCTCCATGGCCTCCGTGCCATCTATTCCCAGCTGGAGACCCTGATTTGCAGCAGGAGCCTCCAGGCATTAGAGGTGAGGAGGGTGAGGGGTGAACGTGGATGCCTTGTCCTGAGGGACGTGGAGGACCATGCTCTGGGGTTCCCCCTTCTCTGCAGCCTTCCCTGCCTCCTGCCTCCCACCTCCCTCTGGACCCAGTGTCCTTGCTTCTTCTGCTGTGTTCCTGCAGCACTCTGTGCCTGTCCGTATGTTTACAGTCACACCTAGCATATTGTATGCAATATCCTCATGTCTGCCTCCCCGCTCTGCCCACAGTGAACTCCTTGGGGACAGAGTCCTGGGCTTTCTTTAAGTCTTCATTTCCAGACTGAGCTCAGTGTATAAAGAGTGAATGAACGGCCGACTGATAGAGCGTGGTCTTGGCATGGTAGGGAGGGGAGAGTGGAGGTAACAGTGCCTGCCTGCCTGCGCAGGAGCTCCTTTCAGCCTGCGGTGGTGACCTCTGCTCTGCCCTGCCCTGGCTGGCTCTGCTCTCTGCCGACTTCAGCTACAACACTCTGACTGCCTTGGACAGCTCCCTGGTGAGTGAGCCTCAGAGGGGCTTTGGGGAGCTGGGGAACGACAGGGATGGGTCCTTAGGGAGGAGGGCCAGTTGGCTGCCTGGGGGCATCCCATTTGCCACTTCCTTTTCCCATCCTCCCTCAGCGTCTCTTGTCAGCTCTGCGCTTCTTGAACCTGAGCCACAATCAGGTCCAGGACTGTGAGGGTTTCCTGATGGTGAGTAGGAACAGCCTGGCTGGCCCCAGCCACTGGGGCCTCTGATTGTTCTGCTCTGACCCTCTCTCCTGGACTCCTTTTGCTCCCACCTTGCCCTTGCCCTCGCCCCCAGGCCCCTAACCCCCTTGGAGCCACATTCTGGGAGGTGATACTGTTTGGAGGCACAGATTCCAGCATAAGACAAAGCAGTGTTCAAATCTCAACTCCTATCCCTGTGTGATTTGGGACAAATTAGTTAGTCTCTCAATTTTTTTATCTGTAAAGTGCACATCCTAGGAGTACCTACTTTTATAGTATTAAAATGATTGTGAACGGTATCTGATGTTACTTAGCCCAGTGCCTAGCTCAGAAAAGGGTAGCTTTCGTGGTGAGGATGAAGGACACTTCTCCCATGTCTCCCTGTTAGATAAAGCTGGATACTAGTTAAAATGGTAATAAACTATTTGTGATATTTGATTAGTAGTAAAACTATTTTAATCAGTAATAAGCTATTCAGCGTGAACTGAACTCAAGTTTGATTTGTGCATCGGGGGGCGTTCTCAGCGGAGAGTGAGCTAGTAGAAAGGGGGACGATGGGGGCCTTGAGCAGATTCTCTCCTTGACCAAACTCTAGACGAGTTCCTCTGAAGTCAGGGAAGTGGAAATTTACAAAAAGCACGAAACGGGCATTGGTCTGTGTGAGACCTGTCTGGTCTGCTAACTGGCACTTTTCGAAGTCCCATGGAGGCTGGGAGACCTGGGCCCTATCTTCAGGCGTTGGCTGGAGCAAACTAAGTCCTTCTGGCAGCCTTGAGTTTTTCTGGGCAGCAGTGTAAGGGGACTGGAGTTGTCATTCTGGAGCTCTCAGAAACTGGTAGATTTGTGCAAGCCTTAATGTGGGGGGAGGTGGGGGGATGAATTCATTTGTGCTGGCAGTCTGCAGTCTTTATAGGCCAAGGTTGAGGCCTAGTCGAGAAGAGGGTTCAGAGGAGCCTGACTAGAGTTTGGTCAAGGAGAGAATCTTCCTCACCCCCACCTGCTTCCAGGACTTGTCTGAGCTCTGCCATCTGGACATCTCCTATAACCATCTGCGTCTGGTGCCGAGAATGGGACCCTCGGGGGCTGCTCTGGGGACCCTGATACTACGAGGCAATGAGCTCCAGAGCCTGCACGGTGAGTGGGGGAGATGGGGCGGCCAGGCTGTAGGGGAGGACAGGGCAGACGTGGAGGGGAACGGCGGCAGTGTGAGACTCAGGGTGGCCTGGGACCCGTGTGCCCCCAGAGCCTCTCATGCGGCCTTCGGGCAGGTCTGAGGTGCCCAGGCTGGCCTTTCTGCTGTGCCCCCCACCCCCTCCACTCTTGCTCACCCGCATGCCCCTCCTCCCCTCTCACCCCTGCCCCAGGCCTGGAGCAGCTGCGGAACCTGCGGCACCTGGATGTGGCCTACAACCTGCTGGAAAGACACAGGGAGCTGTCGCCACTGTGGCTGCTGGCTGAGCTCCGCAAGGTGAGGACCCAGGAGCTAGCTTTGCGCCCCTCCTTCCTTCCCTCCCTCGCCCCCATGCTGAGCCGCTCAGCATCCCTCCTCACACGGGGGTGCCCGAGGCCTGCCTCAGCCTCCTCTTCCTGTCCCCAGCTCTGCCTGGAGGGGAACCCTTTGTGGTTCCACCCTGAGCACCGAGCGGCCACCGCCCGGTGCTTGTCGCCCCGTGCCAGGGACGCTGCTGCTGGGGTGAGTGGTCTTCCCGCGTCTGCTCTGCCTTCCCTTTCCTGCCCAGGCCTCCCCAGCCCCTGCACCCTCTTGCCTCTCCACCCCCATCCCTAGGCTAGGGACCAAGGCCTCGGACCCCCTGCCTATCATGCTGTTCCCCCTCGCCGACCCTGCTGGTGCTTACAGGGCTAGGAGGACCCCCAGCCCTGGCTTGGGGCTCCCCAGGGCGTGTGCTCCCCACCGACACTACCCTCCCCTTTTATCTTCACTCAGTTCCTTCTTGATGGGAAGGCCTTGTCACTGACTGATTTTCAGGTTCGTGTGGTGGGAATGATGGCGGGATCGACTTGGGAGGATGTGAAGGGAGGGCACTGGCTGAGGAAAATAGAGAGCTGTGCAGGAGGGGGCTGCCTGCTCAGCTGCAAGCGGGTCCCGTCTCTCCGCGAGCTTGGGCGGGACAGAGGTGCTCCCTGGCTCCGACCTCTTTCTCCTTCCTGTTGCCCCACGCCAGACCTCCCCATCCTCAGGCCTTGGCCCCATGGCCCCACCTCTGCCCCGGCCGGTGGGGAGTACCACGGAAACCTCCGGCGGCGCTGACTTGAGTGACAGCCCCTCGTCGGGGGGCGTTGTGGTCCAGCCCCCGGTTCGTAAGGTTAAGGTAAACGGTGTCCTAGGCTGCCTCGTGCCCGGGGTTGGGTGCCTCAATGGCGGCTCTGGTTAGCCAATACACTGGGAGTAAGTAAGGGCTTATCCTTGCCTGTGGGTGGGTATTTTGGGCAGATTGGGTGGCAGGCCCCTGGCTTTCATAGAATGTGGTCCCTCTACCCAACCTCAGAGCCGAGTCCGTGTGAGGCGGGCGAGTATCTCGGAACCCAGTGATACGGACCCGGAGCCCCGGACTCTGGACCCCTCCCCGGCTGGTGAGTTACCCCCCGCCAGCCCCCCGCCCCCGTCCAGTGCGCTCCAGTCTCTGGCTGGGAGGACTTTTAGTTTTGGTGGAGTGGAGCATCGTGAGGGGCCTCGTCGTCCTTCCTCTTTCCTTTTAGTCTGGGGAAGAGAAGAGACTGCTCCTGGGCAGCACTTATCAAAGGGTTTTTCAAAGAACACTGTTTTTGTTGGATGTCAGAGGTCAGGTGATGAAAGGATTCCGTGGCCCTATCAGTCTGGGAAAAGCTGTGTTAAACGAGAGTTAAGTAGTTTCTTCAGGATGTCTTAGGACCTTAAATGTGCTGCTCCGTCTGTCCAGTCTCCCAAAGCAGCAGGTGCTGCGTGCTTCTGAGTCGCACGTGACCACGGTGTCCCACAGAAGGCGCTTTGGGCCGTGCTCCTTCTGACCTGGCTCTCCCCCTGCCGTCGCAGCCCCTTTTCCTTCACCCTGAGGGGCACGCTCAGAAGAGGCCGGGGCTGCCGGGGACTGTGGCGGTCCGGGCTCGCTAAGCTGCTCTCCCCCGCCTGCCCAGGGTGGTTTGTGCAGCAGCATCGGGAACTGGAGCTCATGAACAGCTTCCGGGACCGCTTTGGCCGTGACTGGCTGCAGTACAGGAATCACCTGCAGGCCTCCGGGACCCCTGCCCTAGGCACCCTGCGTCCGGGCACCCCGAGCCCAGAGACTATATGCAGCCCTCCGCCCCCTGAGACGGAGTCTGCACAGGAAGAGGCAGAGGAGGTCGGGGTGGAGCCGGAGCCGCAGGAGGAAGAGGAGGGAGGGGAAGAGGAAGAGGAGGAGGAGGAGGGGCAGGAGCCACGCGGAGTGGAGGGTGAGTGCGCAGTGGGCGTGGAGGCTGGGGCCAGTGGTGGGGCACGTCTGGGAGTTAGGAGACCCCAGGTGTGGGGTGGCTGACCCCTTGGGAATGGACGGCCACCCCACGGGGGGCAGAGTCTTGGCTGCCTGTCTCTCCTTACAGGGTCCCTCTCTTGGTCTCTCCTCAGTGGAGCTCTGCCACCCCATGTTGGTGTGTCCCCTGGAGGGGCCCGAGGGCTTGCGGGGCAGGGAATGCTTTCTCTGGGTCACTGCTGGCCACCTGTTTGAGGTGGAGCTCCAAGCAGCTCGAACCCTGGAACGGCTTGAGCTCCAGAGTCTGGAGGCAGCTGAGATAGAGGCTGAGACCCAGACCCAGAGCGAGCCGGTGCCCGAGGTGAGCGACGGGAGCCGGGCTTCTGGAAGCGGTGCTGGGCTTCTATGGGAGCCGGCTCTGACAGCATGGCGTCAGGTGCCAGGCACTGGGCGGCGTGCTTCCCACACTCTGTGTGAGCTTAGAGCCTCGGAGGGGCGCTGAGCGGGGCAAGGTGGGCCCCAGGCGGCCTGGGAGACTGGGCTGAGGAGCAGAGCTTCTGGGCTGGAGCATGGCGGTTAGCAAAAGCATTTTGACGGAGTCCAGAGCTTTGTTTTCCTCCATGCTCTCAGTATAACCCTCATCCCTCCGACCCCCTCTTCCTGCGCAGGGCTCAGATCCACGCCCTGGGGGCCCCGTCCTCGTTCTCCGCTTCTCCTACATCTGCCCCGAGCGGCAGTTGCGTCGCTATGTGGTGCTGGAGCCAGATGCCCAGGCCGCTGTCCAGGTGACGGGGCCTGGCGTGGGGCCCAGGAGGCTGCGGGAAGTTGGAAGCCCGAGGGCTGGGGTCCTGCTCACGGTGCTGTTTGGCCCGCCCTGTTTCAGGAGCTGCTGGCTGTGTTGACCCCAGCAGCCACCTTGGGGAAGCATCAGCTTGGGGAGGTGAGGGACCCTCCCGGCGGCAGACTCCAGTGTCTGCGCTGTGGCCACGAGTTCAAGCCAGAGGAGCCCAGGTTGGGACTGGACGGTGAGGAAGGCTGGAGGCCTCTGTTCCGGAAGACAGGTACCAGCCCTGCCCTTGACCTTCCTACCCACGTGCCTCCTGCTGCTTCAGGGAAAATGGTTTTGAGTTGGGAGTGGGGAGGGGGAGCCCTAGGGCAGAAAGGAGCGGGGACCAACTTTTCTGCCTGGAGGAAAAATTAAAACCAAAAAAAGAAAGAAAAGAAATTACATCCTTTTTCCCCCTTTAAAGTCAGGAAATACTGTCTCTGTAACTGCTTAAACATACCTGTTAATTTTTCATAACTTGGAGCCTTTCCCTCCTTCTTTTGACTAATGTGTCAGAAACTACATAAAACCTGCTGAGCCCCCACTGCAGTGCTGGGTTGTCCTGCTGCTGAGTAGGATGCTGTGGGAGTTGGCTTAGGCTGTCCTTCCCTGACTGACCTTGTGAGCTACTTGATACCCAGTAGTGCCTCGTGGCATCTCTTCACATCCTGTTCTCTAAGACGAGAGGTTTTTCCATTATAGACCAGTCAAAAACCATGTCTTTGAAGACACTGAAGAAGAAAGAAATATGTTTGGTAATACCTGCGTTGAAATGTATGATTTTTTTTTTTTTTTTTTTTTTGCGGTACGCGGGCCTCTCACTGCCGTGGCCTCTCCCGCTGTGGAGCACAGGCTCAGCGGCCATGGCTCACGGGCGCAGCTGCTCCGCGGCATGCGGGATCCTCCCGGACCGGGGCACGAACCCGCGTCCCCTGCATCGGCAGGCGGACTCTCAACCACTGCGCCACCAGGGAAGCCCTCAGGAGAGTTTTGATACAACGTCAAAGGGTCTAGCACGTCCCCAGTGCGTTGTAGCTGCTCAAAGAATGTTTCCTTTCTCATCGCTGATCTGTGTCCTGGAACCTTTACCCGATTCCATTCCCTCGTCCTGACCACCCTCTAAGATAGATACCGTCATCATCCCCGTCTCACAGATGAGGCACCAGGCACAGAGCGCTTAGGTGACTTGTCAGAGTTGCTTAGATGACAGCCTTCAAGTAATGGAGCCTGGAATCGGACCCTTATCTGTTGATTTGGGGCTTTCAGACATCAAGTGTATGCCCAGCCCAAGGCTGTGAGAGGGACCCAGAGCAAGGCCTGGCTGAGTTTGGCCCTCTCTGAGACAACCTGAGATGAGAAGGCAGGGTGTATTGAGGTTGTGGGCCGAGGCTCCGGGCTTGCTCATCCCTCACTGGGGCGGGGAGCGATTGGTCAGCAGCCGCTCCTGCAGAGGGCATCAGGTGGGTTGGGAGCGCCTGGAGCTAGCATGTGAAGCTGGAGATGGGGGAGGGGGGAGGGAGTGCCGTGAGCACAGCAAGGGGGTGTGGTGCTGTGTGTGTGATTCACGGGACTGTGCCCATCCTCCCTCCAGAATCGCCTGCTGTGTGTCCAAACTGTGGTAGTGATCACGTGGTTCTCCTGTCCCCTGGAAGCCCCAGTGGGAAATGGAGGCAGGGAGAGCAATCGCCAGCCCCCTCGCAGTCTCCGAGCCCCATCCATGGCCCTCCTGGCCACAGTGCCTACGGCACCAGGGCCGACAGTGCCCCATCTCAGGCACCGGACTCCCGTGACCACCACAGTTGGAGCCTCAGCCCTCGTGAGTCTAGGCGAACAGAGACAGGAATGTTCGGGGGAGGGGCGCTGGAGCCAGGGTGGCCGGTGCAGGCTGACAGCCCACTGCTTGCCGCCAGCCCCTGAGCGCCGTGGCCTCCGCTCTGTGGACCACCGACTCCGGCTCTTCCTGGACGTCGAGGTGTTCACCGATGCCCAAGAGGAGTTCCAGTGCTGCCTCAAGGTCTGTGCCAGCCTGGCTCTGCCCTGTGCCCCCAACTGACCAGGGTTTCCGCCTGTTTCCACCACAGCAAAGTGTGTCCAGGCAGTTGTGCTGGAGCCTCCAGGTCTGGCTTCTGGTTTAAACTCCGGCAGCTGCTCTCAGTGTGGCTGTGAATATGTTTCTTGGTATTTGAGTCTCCGTTGTCTCCCCTCTACCACGGGGAGGATACTGCCTACCTCACGGGGTGTGGAGCACACGTGAGAGCCGATGTCTGCAGGCTGCCTGGTGCAAACCCTGGCGCTTAGTAAATGGGGTCTCCAGCCATTATTGTATATCCCACATGCCATCAGACCCTCTCTGTGGAGCTCTGAGCCCTGCAGGACACTAAGGATCTAGAGTACATGGGTCTCGCCCTCCATCTTCTCCTCTGGTGTGAGGAGCAGTCAGTCGTGACGCGGTGTGAAGGTGCTGGAATCAGGCTCAGGCCGTAGAGGGGCATCTGACCCAGCCTGTGTGGGCCAGGGAAGCTTCCCCTTCCTGTGGTGGTGGCTAAACTAAGTCTTGAAGGATGAGTTACAGAGGAGGGAGGAAAGGAATGTTCTAGGACAAGGAAGCAGCAAATGCATGGAGGCCTGAGAGAGTAGCTAGTGGGGAGAACTGGCCGTGACTGGGACAGCCACAGGGTGGGGGTCCTGAGAGGAGTCTGAACAGGCAGGCAGGGGTCATGCAGGAGCATTGTCTTGTGTCGGCCACGGAGTTTGGACTTGACCCTGAGTCTTGCGGGAGCCACTACAGGCCTTGGAAGCAGGGGAGCAGCAATTGGTTTTTTGTTTGGGCACAGTTGTTCTGTCAGAGGGTGGATTGGAGGGGGCGAGATGACAGGCAGGGAGACCTGCTGAGAGCCTGCCGTGGGTCTGAGTGCAGGCGGGGCTGTGGGATAGAGAGCAAGGCTGATGGAGAGCCTGGGATGGACGCGCAGGGTCACCGGTAGCTTGGCCCTCAGCCTGGCAGCCGCCTCTCTAGTTCTCTCTGTTTCACATCAACTTCCTCTTCCGCTTAGGTGCCAGTGGTGTTGGCAGGGCACCCTGGGGAGTTTCTGTGTCTCGTGGTTGTGTCTGATCACAGGCTCTACGTGTTGAAGGTGACAGGGGAGATCTGGTGAGTGAGCGGGGCCATGGCCAGGGAGGGGTCCGTCCGGGGCCCCCATGCTCTCACTCATTCCTGCCGCTCTGCCCTCACTGTCTCCACAGCGGGCCTCCGGCTGGCTGGCTGCAGCCGACCCTGGCCATTCCCCTGCAGGATCTGAGTAGCATAGAGCTGGGCCTGGCAGGACAGAGCCTGCGGCTGGAGTGGGCGACCGGGGCAGGTGGCTGTGTCCTGCTGCCCCGAGATGCCAGGCACTGCCGGGCCTTCCTGGAGGAGCTTACGGGTGAGAGAGGGAAGGGGGAGGAGGGAGGGTGGGGTGGGGGCCGAGGGCCACAGCGCCAGCTCTGGTGCCCGCAGCGGAGACAGCCAGGTAACGGGACCCATCCCTCTTGGAAGTTCCGCAGTGCAGAGGATGGGAAGGTGTTGAGAGGTTGGGATGGAGTCTTTGAGGGATCCCTGTCCCTGGCTGGCTCTGTCCAGATGTCTTGCAGTCTCTGCCCCCCACCCGGAGGAGCAGCGTCAGCGCCACGGAGGAGGAGGTGACCCCGAAGCATCGGCTCTGGTGAGTCGATAAGGAGGCTGAGGCCAGGCTGAGGCCCAGACGCTGCTCGTGGAGCACAGGCCCTCTCTCCACAAGCCCCTGGTCAGGCCCTGAGCGCCCATGCCTCCTGACCCGGGCCTGGCCTTCTCCCCACTCTACCCCGTCGTGGTACTTCCCATCCCCTGGCTGACTACTCCTTCCTGGGCCTGCCGCCTTCTCCCCAGGCCGTTGCTAGAGACAGACCCTTCCTTGGAGCCTCTCCGGTTCTTCTATCTTCGGGCATTCCTGGTTGAAGGTGAGGCCACCGCCCCGGCCCCCCAGCCCCCCAGCGCCTCTCCGTGCCTTTGTAGCAATTCTCAGTGCTGGGATGTGGACTTCCCACCCAAATAACAGCCTTGGTGTTCCCGGCCCCTCTGGGAGGGGCCAGGAGGTGCCCTGGGGCGTCCATGGCTCAGAGACCTTTGTTTCTGGGCCCAGATCGTCTGGGTCTGCTCCACCTCTTCCTTGTGGTGAAGACGAGAGCTGGTCCTTTCCGACGGGGAGGTGGGGTGGTCAGGCAGGTCCCCTTCGTCTTGGGCCTCAGCGGTCTTGGAGGCTGGAGAGCCCTGGTGTTTGGGAAAGGGGGGGCCTTGGCCCCCAGAGGCACAGGCCGTGTTGTGGCTGCCTCAGTGTGGTCCCTCCTCTTCTGAGCAGCGCTGGGACGCTGCCCAGGGCATCTGGGCTCTTCCGTGGCCTTCTCCTCCGAGCCTCACCCTGCCTCTTTCCTTCCAGGGCCTTCTACCTGCCCTGTGTCCCTGTTGCTGACTCTGTCCACCCTGTACCTGTTAGAGGAGGACCCTATAGGGTCCCAGGCAGAGCCCCCTCTTCCAGCGGCATCGGGCGAAGCCTCTGAGAAGGCCCCACCCCCCGGGCCAGGCCCTTCAGTGCATGTCAGGGAGCAGCAGGCACTCAGCAGCCTGAGCTCCGTGCTGCTGTATCGCGTGGCCCCAGAGCACCTGCGGCTGGTCTTCTACGACGAGGTGTGGGAGCGTGTGAGAGGGACAGGGGCAGTGTGTGTGTGTGTGTGTGTGTGTGTGTGTGTGTGTGTGTGTGTGTGT